>NW_015505632.1:370910-388696 GCF_001515645.1 Sinocyclocheilus grahami
CGTGGAGATGCTGTGTGCTTCGTTGTGAAAGCGAAACTACTTTGTTTGGTCTTCCAAAAGAGGACACGACTAGAAATCAGTGGTTAAGTTGTATTTACAACACTGTTCCAGAACACTTACACAAATATTCTGATGTGTGCAGCACATTTTATGGAGGACTGTTTACTGATCCTGGTAGAGTAGACTACAACGCCAGCTGTTCTGACTCACAGACTGTAAGTATGTTTTTTTATATTTTATATTTAAAGCGAGTTGTTTGGGCAGTGTAGAGTAGGGCTTGTTGTTTGTCATTTCTCCGATCACAAATGCAGACATGGTTTTATGTTTACGCGGCGTGATGCAACGCAACGCGTAAAAAGACAGTATAAGTCATTATAATCCATAATTATGTCCCCACTGGATGCAACGAATGCCTCGTTTATAATGGGTTTTCATTTTTTTGAATCATCGCATTATCACAATATGGTAAGGGGCGTAACATTTCCGTCACACGCTTGAGGTATTCGGCCAATCACAACGCACTGGATAGCTGGCCAATCACAGCACACCTTGCTTTTCAGACCGATGAGCTTTGTAAAAATCGACGCGTTTCAGAAAGGCGGGGCATAGAGGAGAAACAATAATGTACAGTATGTGGAAAATAATGTGTTTTTTGAACCTTAAACCACATAAACATATTTCATTACACCAAATACACAAAATAATGTTCTTTTTAGCAGCATCATATGACCCCTTTAACTCCTCCATAGTGTAACCTATTAATATTGGGAAGGAAAAAAATATGTCCTGCTTACACGCAGCTTCCATGTGTGGAACAAGTCGGCGCTCCAGTGTTAAACTTGTGAATTGTGATATGCGATTTCTAACGGAAAATAGCCAGGTTTAGTTATTCAAAAATGTAACTAAATAAGATGTTTACGCATACCTGTGACTTAATGGAGAGCTCATGGTTGAGTGTACGCATTTCATCTAACTGCTGTCTGAGCTCCACCAAAGCATCATGTTTTTCACAGATGTCCTTCTCTAGCATCTTCATGGACAGCTCCATCTCTTGCTTCATCCCTATCTGCACCTCCAGCTCCTTCTCGACATCCTACACAAACACACTCTGTTTCTTAAGAATTCAGATTCTTCAGACTTGATTCTTTGAAGACCCCACATCAGAGATGACTCTGAAGATAAAGACAGTGATATACACACATGAATGTTTTACTCACCAGTCTGAGCTGAGTTTCCTCTTTGAGCTGTTTGCGAGTTTCCCCAAGCACTTGACCGTTTGCAGTACCATCTGCCCTTGATGCCTTCAAGAGAAACACAGGTCAAATATCAGAGCAAAGAATGTGACAAAACCAAAAAAAATATGTTATAACCCTACTGTGAACTACTATAAGCTTGTGGCTTGCTTTTGAATAATGAGTAGCCATCACTGTTGTTCTATTGAATGCTTGTTAACAATTAGCACTGTGGGATCAAAACAATGTTGTTCACCTTGCGACTAGACTCCACCAAGTAAGAGCTTTCATCCTTCACCCTTTCCAGCTCCTCCTGCAGAGTGATGATCCTGTTGTTTGCAACGGCAAGCTAGACACCAAGAACAACACATGCACAGACAGTTGGAACAAGAAATTGATTATTACTAGCATCTATTCACAGCTAGTTATCTCATTACTTTATTAAGTCCCACAAACCACAGTAAGTGTGTCAATAAACCACATACACTACCATTAAACCACATACACTACCATTAAAAAATCTGGGGTAAGCACTTTTTTTTTTTATTTACTTTCTTTTTGGAAAGAAATTAATATTTTTAATCACAAGGACGCATTAAACTGATCAAAAGTAATAGTAAAGACAGATAGTAAAGTTATAATTTTACAAAATATTTTTTATTTGCTGCTGAAAATTCAGCTTTGCCATCACAGGAATAAATTACATTTTAAAATATAGTAAACATTTCTATTGTAAATTGAATTAATAATAAATAATTGAAATTAAAAATATAAAATTGTAATATTTCACAATGTTCTATTTTTGAAATAAATTACTGCAGCCTTAGTGAGCATAAGAGAATTCTTTGAAAAACATATTTTTAAAAATCTTACTGACCCCAAACTTTTGAACAGTAGTGTACAGTATACACAGCTGTGTGCATGAATATGTCAGATGAATTCAGTTCTGCTAACATGTAAATTATCTATCAGTTCTGTAAATAATTTTTCTCCTGTTTATTATGCTCTTGTATTTACCACAACTTCAGTAATCAATTCAATTATAATTATTACCCACCTCCTCTGTAAGTTTTGAGTTGGACTTTTCCAGCGCATCCACTTTGGCTTGCAAGTTATTCACTGACGCACTGGGGAAGGGGAATTTAGAGTGACAATGTGAGATTGCTCATGCTTTCCAAATGAGCAGCTAGTCACAAACACACCCCACAAGTCTGATGTTGGGTAAAGGGGCTGCACCTTAAATGTCTGTTCAGTTCCTCAACGTAATTCTTCTGGTCAAGAATAGCTGTGATTTGTCCATCACTGCAAACAAAAAGCAGCTTTAGAGGAAGCTCTGAGATTTTCACGAGTAGTCCAAAACCTGTCAGACTAACACAATTAGCTTCCATTGAGGAAGTTGAATATTGACTCACCCCTCTGTGCTTTTGCTGCTGTGTGCACCGTCTTTCAGATACATGGAAAAATCTATGACTCCAACCTATTGAGAGAGTAGAGGAGATCTTATTGCCCTGTATCACCTGTTGGCCAACACACACACTCAAAAATAAAGAAAAATGTAACAAAGATAATGCTTTGTTCCATCATATCTTGTCCTTCATTACTTGTGTACAGTTAAACTAATTAACAAATACCTGTGAGTCTAAATCTTCTCCCTTCATGCACAAGTTAGCATCAATGACATTCAGGCCCACCAACAGCCCAGCGATCACGGCTCCCTCCTCCTCCATCATAAGAGCATTGGGCTCATAGAATTCACTGAGGAACACAACAACAGCAAATATAAGACATTTACCAAACTGGGTCATAAAACCACAGTTATGGCTTTTATATTAAAGACCAAAAGCTGGAACTGTACCCGAGAAGGTCTTTTCGGTTGATGATGGTCTTCATGTAGTCTGAGAGCTTCTTCTGCATTAAAGCCAGACGAAGCCATGCTCTGCCTCTTCCTAAAGGGGTTCTGGTATAAAAGAACAACTTTAGAATCAGAAACGCAGTATGCATTTAAAAAACAACAACAACATGTTCAAGTTGAAAATGTTTTCTTACTTGAGCCCAGGAAGGTCTTTGACGCTGGCTGTGATCTCACCAGCTTCTGGAGTCAACTTTTCTACAAGCTCCAGAGGACCCCAAAAAGACTTATTCTGGCCAAGGAACGTCTTCTTACCTAAAAAAAAATAATAATAAATGTTTAGAAAAAAAAATGAAAACAGACTGAATAAACACTACATACCAAAATACTGTGCAATCAGTAATTATCAAAATTAATGAGCAGATGATTTTTGCGTAAAGGATACAAATGAGGACCAGCGAATACTCTAAGTACAGCAGAATTTGGGCTGGGATTTGTTGCGCTTACTTTTAAGTCCGTGTTTCAGACAGTGCTCCATGACGACAAAAAACTGCTGCAGTGGGGCATAGTCTGAGTCCAGTGTGCGACCCAGGTTCAGTGCAGACTCAATCAAGCCCTTGATGCTCAGCTTGGCCATGTTCATCAGGTTAAGCCTCTCGATGGCAATGGGATCCTTGGGATCTGGAAATTTTAAAAAATCAAGCATGAATTAAGACATCATTCTCTAACTGAATTTTTCTACACAGTATTTAACAGGTTTGAGCATGAGATATAAGCAATATATGAGGGTTTTCTCAGAGATTTTCTCAGAGAAAGACTTCATGAGAACTTCCCATTGACTGTGGCTACGTGGTTACATCTATGTCTGGCTAAGACTTATGAAATTGTAGTTGATGCAATGTGAAATGCATCAAACGCACACAGATTTCATCCCACCTCAATCATGCTCCTCAGGAGAAATTTTCAGATAAAAATGAACAGATGATTGTTTTGAAAGCTGTTGTTTTCAGGATAATCTCAATTCAACCTTACAATGAATCACAAGAGTAAATCAATCACTACAGTAAATCTGTTTTTACTGAACTGAATTTCGAGTTTGAGTTCTCAAGCCTCACCCTGTCTAAACCAAAACACACCCACAGTAATGCAATCATTTCATCATTAAGACTCTCAATTCACGTCGGTTCACGAATAGCAGTGACCTTTTTCATGAGGACAGTGCTGGGCAATAGAAAGGCTGGTATAGGTTTTTTTCCCTTTAAAATCAATTGGGTTGATTTTACAAATGGGCCATGATGGACTCATTTAGCATTTAGTCAAACTTCCCATCTCATTGCACTTACATTGCACCAAAATCTCATTACTTTTCAGGTGTTGAGACAGGAGAAATGATCCAGGAGGCAGTGGTTCATTTTTCCACAGTACACTGGCTTTTAAAATGAAAAATTATGGCATGGAAGATACTGTCAGTTCAAGTCTAGTCATTTCAGCCCATGTTTATTTTAAATGGTCATTACTTATAAAATAATATTGAATTGTTAATGCAACAACAAGAATGAAGTTGTTCAAAGAACTTGAAATTAATTGTAAAACCAACAGATTTTACTGTTAAAAATCTGTTTTCACCAGGTATTAAAGACATTGTAGCTTTGCAGTCACACAGCAAAGAATGAGACAAGTTATAGCTTCATGCCTATGCAAAGGTTATACAAATGACAGAAACCAAACTATTTCACTGTAAGGACAGATTATTTTAGTGTGTTTTTTAGTGCATAAGAAGTCTCTGAATCATTAATGTTTAATGTCTCTACAGGGAATAAATCTGAAGAACCAGAAATTGATCAATGATAGTATGAAATGCAAGTAAAACCATGCGATCAACATGCCAAATCAGCCAGAGAATGGGGTGGGGCAGGGAAACGGCCCAAAAAAAAAAAAAAAAAAGGCCAGACAAGAGCAATCCAGCCAAATGTGTAGCCAAATATTTTGCTAGCTACAAAGAGAGCTAGCGAAAAAAAGTCACAGAGACAAAGCTATTGATGGAAACATCAAACCAATAGGAAGGGAGATAATAGACAATGAAAAAGAGACAAATAAAGAGAACAAAAGAACATGAGCACAAGAGGTAAATCTTTAGAAGCTGTGGTGCAATGTGCCGTTCAGGGAGGCTGGTTTGGTAAAGACAGGGCTGCACGGCCATGCAGCTGTGGTTTTAGGATGGTGCCCGAGGCGGGGATGAGGTGGACTGGGGGGAGTGATGCCACCATACCCACCTTTAAACTCATCAAGCATTTGCATTTGCTCCACCAAATCTGTGAAATCCTCCCATGAGTCTTTGCAAAAGGCAATGGAAAACAGAATAAAAGCAGTAAAGGATTGGGTCATGCACATCATGGGAGTAAACCAAAGCAACAACAAGAGGGAATACACATTATGTTGTAGGAAATTTGAGTGTGTAGACTTATCTACAGAGCCAAGCTCACTCTCTCTCACTGTCATACATTTGCGCAAATCTTACTCTAGTGGATGACTTTAGAAGCACTACAACAGAGACTATTAATAGCAAACTGAGTGCTGACGACAAGACAGTTACTAACCATGAAGTAATTTGACTACACTAGAAGGAGCTCAAACAATGCTCTACTTGTCCTGCAAGACTCTAGTGGCAACTTATCTAAACCGATTTGTTTGACAGAAGGCCTCAGGAAAGAATCCACAGCACTGGAATAATCTTTTTTTGTTAGATTCATTCCACAACAGCTTTAAAGGGACAGCAACAAACAAAAAATTACTCATTTTTTACCACACGTAGTTCCAAACTTCCATGTATGACTTTCTCTCTTCTGTGAAACATGAAAAATTTTTTCGTCCAAAACATATATTTTTTATGTTCCACAGTAGGGCTGTCCAAAAAAAATTGAATTTCGAATATTCGTCGAATAAAAAAAAAATAAAAAATCCACATTCGAATGCAAAAACGTTGCATTTTTGTTAGCCTATCCAGTTGAGGCCACTAGATGCGGCGCTGCTGCGTTGTTCATTAAAAATATTGCGGAAAAAGAGAACATCAATGTGAAGAAGATCTTGTTTACAACAAAACTGAAACCAAGCCGTTCACACAGAATGCATATTTCGCGAATTTTTTTTAGAGGGACATCTATCACCATTGCACTCGCATCTCGCACAAAATAGCTGCATGTTTAGAAAGCCATGTAAAATTCATGCAAGTTTAACTTTGAAAAAAAACAAAAAAAACAGAGACTTTATGGCAGGGGGTTTTCCCCATCCCACTGCACTGTTTTTAAAATGAAAAATATACTCTGTGAGATTGGCTTTCCACTCTTTCTATTAAACTATGCATACATACATGATGCTATTTTGTTTATAGTTGTTTAAGCAACTTAATTAATAATAATTGGTTTATAAACATTATTTTAAACATTATGCACTTGTTTCCCACAGATAGTCATGTTTTCTTATGCTTTGAATAAACGTGCATTAGTAATATTTTACTCGATGCGCCCTCTTGTGGCCTCAGGAGAGAAGTCAAAAGCTTTTCTTCACCCTAACGGAAATTATGCATTTTATATTCGAATATAATTCGAATTTTGATAATATTTCAGTACAAAATTCGAATTTAGTTTTTCAGCCATTTTGACAGCCCTATTCCACAGAAGAAAGTCACACAGGTTTAAAACAACATGAGGGTGAGTAAATCATGATAGATTTTTTATATTCATAGAGTGTCGCTTGGCTGAGAGGGAAAAGAAGAAACAAAAATGAAATAAAACCATAAGTGACACTTAATGAGGCAGAGCACACCAAACACTACAAAGAAGATCTGCATGCAGTGAAACAGATCAAGGGCACAATGGCAACTAACCAGTACTGATTGATATGTAGTGGCTTAATTGAAGATAATATTTGTTGTAAAACATCTATGAAAAAAATACCGGAGAGGAAATAGTAGTGTCTTAACTTCTGTTGGCTCTGAACCCTGGGGTCCAATGTGACACTAAAAATATCAGATGTTTATCACACAGTCCAAAGGTGATGCAATTCGTGAAAATGCTTGACCAACAAACAACTACTTCTGCAGTATATAATCATCTTAGAGGATGACTCCGTAAACACACCTTATCAGATAATGTTTTCTATTCCTTGTCTTTCTACATGCCTGTTTCCTGCTCGCCCAACGAAGATAAAATACATTAGATTAAACTGTTGTTGTTAGTGGCCCTGGTTGCATCTTCTCTACTGCCAGTTGATCACATGCCTTCAAGACATTTGATTGAGTGGGAATCCCAGGCCTATCTCCAGGGCAACAGTACTGTGTCCATATGATGTTAACCTTTTAACCTTTGGCACGATAAGCCGTGACTCTCCAGTAATGCACTGGATTAGCAAAACAATTGTGAGGTCGGACACCATCACTATTCTAGAAAACAATTTATTGCCTTATTTTTCTCTTCAGAAAAGTGAATGAAAACCATATGATCAGCAAATTTGCAAAATGCCTTTTATTTTTATTAATCTCAACAGAGAAAAAGAACATTTCAAACAATATTAAGTAATTTGTTAAAGGCCCATTCACACCAAGCATGATAACTATAAAGGTTTAATAATCGTTCTAATTATGAGAATATGGAAGTCCACACCACAGCTATAATGATACAGAGGAACAATATCGTTGGGATCACTTTCAGAATGACTGTTTTCCAGATGATGAAGAATAAAAACAGTGTCAGTGTCAATTCATCCTGCTTTAAAGAGCTCGAACATAACTGCAGCATGCACTAATAACAAGAACCAAATATTATATTCTGTTGGTGTGTATGCTAATGTAGTTATCTTTACAGTCATTGCTTTTTAGTGTCAGCTTTTTTGGTCTCAAGTATTGTTTAAAAAATTATGACCAACGATCCAAATTGTCTTACAGTCAATGACACTGAGAAGTCTAACAGTCTGTCAAAAACTTTTTTTTGTTTGTTTATTGGAGGGATTTTCCGAACAGTGCAGTGCACATACTCAATTTGTTCAATGTGACAATAATTTAATTAGAATAAAACAGGATATGAATAGCTTCTCTCAAACCACTCAGTGAGAAACAAACACTTGTTCTCCATAAAAACTACATTTCCAAGCAGGCCTGCGGGAATGCTGAGAGCATGATGGTGGAAGGTTGGGTGAGCACCGCCCAGTACGATAGGAGCCACAGAGGCCTAGTGATGGTGTGCGCCTACCTTCATGAGCCGGCTCGGGATCTGGCGTTAGCGAGATGTCGTTGAGCTCGCGCAGGCACAGCCATTCGCCATCCACCGACACACGGAAGTTGCATAGGTAGATGGTCTCTCTGGCAGCCTGTGTGATCTTGTCAGTAGTGGGGGTGGGGGCTTCGCTCTGGGGAGTCAGATCAGACATGGTGACTCAGCTGATAGCTGCTGCTGCTGCGACGACAACAACACTTACGATGAAGGCCCTCAGTGAAGAGTCAGGGGCAGGGAATAGGAATAACGATCCAGTCCACGCAAGAGTATTCTCCAGCACAAAGGAGAAAGAAAAAACAGTCAAGGAAAACAAAGAAAGAAGAAAGGGAAAAAATAAACAAGCAGTCCACGGCAAACCTGGCCGAAAGGATGCTATTCTTCCGGGACTCAATGGCCTCGCCTTGTGAATGAGCAGCGACAGCTAAAATCCTCCATGTGAATAAAGGCTTCAGTGCTCTCTGGCTCAGCACAGCCAGGGGATTGAGATGCTGTGTGAGCCTCAGCGGAGCTACAATCAGAAATGTCTCTTTCTCTCTCTCAGTCCCTCCCTCACAGCCCAGACACTTGCTTTCACCGGATTGGCTGCATGCACTGAAACAAAGAAAGAAGAAAGGGAAAAAATAAACAAGCAGTCCACGGCAAACCTGGCCGAAAGGATGCTATTCTTCCGGGACTCAATGGCCTCGCCTTGTGAATGAGCAGCGACAGCTAAAATCCTCCGTGTGAATAAAGGCTTCAGTGCTCTCTGGCTCAGCACAGCCAGGGGATTGAGATGCTGTGTGAGCCTCAGCGGAGCTATAATCAGAAATGTCTCTTTCTCTCTCTCAGTCCCTCCCTCACAGCCCAGACGCTTGCTTTCACCGGATTGGCTGCATGCACTGCAAATGGGAGGGTGTTGGCCAAGATGGCTGCCGTGATGCTGAGGAGGATTGTGGGAATCATGTGAGCAGAAGGTGGAGAGAGGCACAGCTCCCGAGAGGCCTGTCAGATGCAGGGGGGAGCTGTTGTCAAAGATCCACATGCCGCACAAGAGAAGGATGGAAGAAGTACTACTGATTGAGAACCAGAACACTGCTGATAAAGCTGCTTTTTACTGAACGACATCTTGAAGAGGAGCAAACTGGCCACTCATATTAAACAGTGTATGAAACAAACGTGATGAAAACATTTTATGGATCACATTTCAACCTTTGAAAGTTCCTTTGAAAAGAGAAGAACCTCATATGCAAAGTCATGTAAAACATGGTTTGAATATTAGCAGTAATCTAATATTCCAATCTTATTTGAATGGACCTTGTTGTTTTCTCTTATTATAAGAGAAAAGCATGAAAACTATCAATTAATAACAATTTTTTTAAAAACAGCATTAGGTATAACACGGAAGTGACTAAAACTGCAATTCATCGACTGACCGCTAGAGACTGGCTCCAAAAGGGAGTCAGTACCATAGACTCCCCATGTTAAAATGCCCAACTTTACAGCAAAAAAAAATGTTTACAGCCTGGTTTTGGTCGATATAGCTAATTTTGCTCTTCATGACAAATGTGAGGGGGGTGAATTTTTTTTATAACTCATCCGTTTAAATTATATTAAGCCTTAAAGTTCTGTATAATCAAGGGCGTGGCCACTTGAGTGACAGGTGGACTGCCGCTCTGCTCCAGAGTGTGAAACTCGATAGACTGTGAAACTTAGAAAAATGGCTTTAAAGATTTTTATTTGTCCAGAAAAAATAATTATGGGTTGGACACTGGAAATTAGATGTTTTAATGAAAATGATCTCAAACTTGATTTTTAATGCTATTTTGAAGTTATTGTAGGTACTTTGCCTTTGCACTGTCTGCAAAAAGTGAGATGTCATGCCAAGACAAAAGGCAGTAGCTTCCACATTATATACAATATTTGGGTGCTGATCACCATTTACATAATCATTATAGTAACATCTGTATAAAATCTAGTGATCATTGGCTAGGCTATAACATATAGTAAGGTAATTCCATTTTTTTTCTGACCGTAACAACCAGACAAAAAGTTAAACGTGAGTGATACCATTTTGCAACCAATTTATTTGCAATGTTCGCTAACATTAAAGGATGCAAGACAAACTTAGCCTATTGTTTTTACGTCGAACTGAATGAAAATAGCTTACCCTATAAGAACGACTTGTGGATTGATGTGAACGCCAGCAGGAATAATGTTCAGAATGATTGTGACTTAAACACCTCCGATGACGTTTATTGCAATGTTTTTTATCGAGTTACAAGAAAAGGTAGGAAACGGATTTAATTGCGAACAGTTACTGATTTTATGTGATACGCTGTCATAGCATTCGTCTCCTCACACGTGCAGAAGTGGGTAGCCCCAGACTGGCATCTGCATTATAAAAAGAAAAAAAAACTTTAAAGATTATTTACGATTAATTATTGTTGCAAAGTTATCTAGTCGTTGCTTATTTACAGTGCTTTGTTATATGCAGTTTGTTAGATCGCGATCTATCTAATTTGTTTGTCTAAAAAGAATTGCAGACAGATGTATGATTGCAGACAGACTTTAATGGACAGTAAAACAAAGGCAGAATACCGTATAACTCCAGGCTGGCACAGTAATATTGACGAACGGCTAAACAAATGCAGAGCACCGTAACTTAATTTGAGCAATCTAAAACAAAGTCAAAGAGCGGTAACTGATGATACTGTGTTCTGCCTTAGTTTCTCCGGGGCTTTTCTCCAAGATACTTATACACATGATAAAGGAGGTCATATATGTCCCAAAATTATCAAAATGATCAACTCATTTCGACCAAAAACGAAGTTATGGTGTTTTGTCTTTGCACGGCAGCTGTCATAGCTTTCAGTCACGTGACCGGCTCGAAGACCTGGAGGGCAAAACATCCATAGAACTGCAGCGCAAGCCTCTCAATTTTCCAGCCGCAAACATTTAGATCACCTCTCAAAAGAATAAAACAAAGTTATGTGAACAAAATGCAAGTTGCAATTTGTTCAAATGCAATTTGTCGGTGGTCGGCTCCGCACACTTTAGGCTTCAAAAATGCTCTTCTGAAACCTACGAGTGACGTCACGGACACTACGTCCATGTTTTTTTTACAGTCTATGGTTCTCCCTTTATTTTTAATTTGTATATATATATACACGGTTTGAATGACAGCTTGGTAAATCTGTTGGCATCAAATATTCAATATCGCTACTCATAAGTACTTGGTACATTATCAGCGCAGCGGGAAATGTTCAAACTAATATCACATAATTTACGTCTCTATGATGATTGGTTGATATCAGGAGGCGGCTTGCCTCCCTTGCCAGGTTTCTTTTCTCAACACTCCTCAGCGCTGAAAGTGAACACTCGATGCTGATTGGCAAAAAATTTTTTTTTTACCAACGGAGGCATGAGAGCTCAGCTCTCCCCGGGCTCCCCCTCCCCTTTATGGGTGGTGGGCGGAGATTGCTTTAGGCCACAGAGTGGTGTGTTCTGACAGGCTGCATCAGAGCCAAATAGCGCATTTCAAAATTAAGTTATTTTATCGGCGAATCTGTTTTGAAAATGACCGATACCGATAATCATAAAAATGCTTAATATCGGTGCCGATAATCGGTCGACCCCTACATCAAATATATTAAAATGATTTCAAAAAGATCATGTGACACTAAAGACTGGAGTAATGGCTGCTGAAAATTCAGCTTTGCCATCACAGGAATACATTTTTAAATATAATAAAATAGAAAACAGTTATTTTAAATTGTAATATTTCACAAAATTACAGTTTTACTGTATTATTGATCATATCAATGGAGACTTCAAAATAAAAAAAATCTTAGACCCCAAACTTTTGTACGGTAGTGTATCTCTAAAACTTTAAGGCATGTAAATGAAAATACCAAAGTAATGTGGTGATGTCACATCATTCAGTGATGCAGCTCTTAGCAAGATATATCATTACAGATATTGAACCATAATACTGCACTGCTAAATAATTCACAGAGTGTGACAAATGGGCTGTATGAGTCTGATTGAACCCTCTGAAGCAAGCAATCACAAAAGAATGAAAAAAATAGTGTTTTCATTTTCACTTTTTCCACAAAAATAATAAAATCATATCCAATCTTTAATTTCTTCAAAATGTACGCTTCTTAAAAAAGTTGCACAAGAGTCCATTGCAACTGAATAGAATGGTACATTTTCCAGTTGTACCTGGTAGTTCACCATCAGCCTTCAACCAGTATGTTCTTTGACCTGTGATGTACTAAGAAAAACTGTGAAAATAATTTACCTGGGTGTTGTTAAACAAGTACAATTTAACCATGAAAAAAAACTGCGGGACTCACAGAGCTTCACAGATCCGACAGCTACTCGGCTCTTGTGGATTTATGGGATAGCAAACTGGTTGCACACTTGCATATAGAAATCTCAGCAGGCAAGAATTGTCTGCACACGGTTTCATGAATACTGCATATTTAGACATCCTACTCATTTGACATACTTTTTGAAATACATACATTTATGAATAGGACAGTCAACGCCAAAAAGAATGTTTAAAAAAACAGAAAACCAAGTGACAACCTACACAGAAAGCAGTTTTGGGCATCATTATGTGCATTCCAGTCATTTACAGCATGACTATGATGGCCAAAAATGTGGGCATGGTAGGCAGCTCAGCTCACTTGCTATTCAGAATCAGCTAAATCTGACCATAATAATAATAGCCAGGACGCACACTCAACCAGTAATATTTCTCATGGGGAACATGAGCTCAAGGATTAGGAGTTTATCCGATTTGTACACTTTAAAGGTGGGGTAAGCAATTTCTGGTAGTCAATGTTGACATTTGAAATCACCAAAACAAACACGCCCCTACCCCAAAAGGGTCTCGCCCCTATTTTGATAGCTCCGCCTAGGGCTGTGCAATTAATCGCATGTGATTGTCATGCGCATCTTGTCAGTAAAGCTGCTCCCGTGATTAGTAGCAAATCTCCATCACCTGCTTTCAGATTGAGCGGCATTCACTACACAGAGTAAAACTATTATGCACTGATTTATTGTGTTGGTTACATTTTGTTCCTTTGTGCAGTGGCTCAGGAGATGAGTCTTTGAGTTTGTATAAACATCAACAAGCTGAAAAATAAAACTAAAGTTTTTTTTTTTTTTTAGATAATGTAATCTTGTTAAAATTGATTTCATAAAATTTGTATCGAAAAAAGTATCGTTCAGGATCCGGTATCGAAGTCAAGGTATCGGTATCGAACAATTTTGAACGATGCCCAGCCCTACTGACAATTAGGCAATATCGCGTTCATAATCGCAGATGAATCGTATTCGATTATGAACGCGATATCGCCTAGCTTGTCAGAGAACTACGGCTCTGTGCATTAAATGCCGCTCCATCTGAAAGCAGGTGATGGCTATTTACTACTAATCACGGGACCGGCTTTACTGACGAGATGCGCATGACAATCGCATGCGATTAATTGCACAGCGCTAGCTCCACCTCACACAAGTACGCAACCCAGGCAAAGATTAGTTCTGTGAAACAAAGCAAAACCAATGTTACACCCATAGACTGTATAAGGGTTACACCGTGTCTACACTGGACGCGAGTGGCGCGGCGCGACAAAATACTATAGAACTCATTATAATCAGTGATGCTGTCTACACTAGCAGTTTTCTGTCGGGGATTTGTCGTGCCGCACCATATCCAGTGTAGCAGCATCACTGATAATGATGAGTTCTATAGTCGCACCACGCCGCTCGCGTCCGGTGTACTCTATGGTGTAGACACGGTGTAACATTGGTTTTGCTTTGTTTCACAGAACTAATCGTTGCCTGGGTTGCGTACGTACAGGTGCATCTCAATAAATTAGAATGTCGTGGAAAAGTTCATTTATTTCAGTAATTCAACTCAAATTGTGAAACTCGTGTATTAAATAAATTCACTGCACACAGACTGAAGTAGTTTAAGTCTTTGGTTCTTTTAATTGTAATGATTTTGGCTCACATTTAACAAAAACCCACCAATTCACTATCTCAACAAATTAGAATACTTCATAAGACCAATTAAAAAACATTTTTAGCTCTCTATGGGGTTCAGGTCTGGTGAGTTTGCTGGCCAGTCAAGCACACCAACACCATGGTCATTTAACCAACTTTTGTTGCTTTGGCAGTGTGGTCAGGTGCCAAATCCTGCTGTAAAATGAAATCAGCATCTTCAAAAAGCTGGTCAGCAGAAGGAAGCATGAAGTGCTCCAAAATTTCTTGGTAAACGGGTGCAGTGAGGTTGGTTTTCAAAAAACACAATGGACCAACACCAGCAGATGACATTGCACCCCAAATCATCACAGACTGTGGAACCTTAACACTGGACGTCAAGCAACTTGGGCTATGAGCTTCTCCACCCTTCCTCCAGACTCTAGGACCTTGGTTTCCAAATGAAATACAAAACTTGCTGTCATCTGAAAAGAGGACTTTGGACCACTGGGCAACAGTCCTGTTTTTCTTCTCCTTGGCCCAGGTAAGACGCCACTGGCGTTGTCTGTGGTTCAGGAGTGGCTTAACAAGAGGAATACGACAACTGTAGCCAAATTCCTTGACACGTCTGTGTGTGGTGGCTCTTGATGCATTGACCCCAGCCTCAGTCTATTCCTTGTGAAGTTCACTCAAATTCTTGAATCGATTTTGCTTGACAATCCTCATAAGGCTGCGGTTCTCTCGGTTGGTTGTGCATCTTTTTCTTCCACACTTTCTCCTTCCACTCAACTTGCTGTTAACATGCTTGGATACAGCACTCTGTGAACAGCCAGCTTCTTTGGCAATGAATGTTTATGGCTTACTCTCCTTGTGAAGGGTGTCAATGATTGTCTTCTGGACAACTGTCAGATCAGCAGTATTCCCCATGATTGTGTAGCCTAGTGAACCAAACTGAGAGACCATTTTGAAGGCTCAGGAAAACTTTGCAGGTGTTTTGAGTTGATTAACTGATTGGCATGTCACCATATTCTAATTTGTTGAGATAGTGAATTGGTGGGTTTTTGTGAAATGTGAGCCAAAATCATCACAATTAAAAGAACCAAAGACTTAAACTACTTCAGTCTGTGTGCATTGAATTTATTTAATACACGAGTTTCACAATTTGAGTTGAATTACTGAAATAAATGAACTTTTCCACGACATTCTAATTTATTGAGATGCACCTGTATGTGTGTGGCGGAGCTTTTAAAATAGGGGCGAGACCCTTATGGGGTAGGGGCGTGTTTGTTTTGGTGATTTGAAATATCAACATTGGCTACCAGAAATCACTTACCCCACCTTTAAGGTTGTGGATACCTACATTCGTACACCAGGTGTAATATTTTACATGCAAGCTGATGACAGTTTGTGCTAGCTGTAGGTTATATTCTAATTTGTTGAGATAGTGAATTGGTGGGTTTTTGTTAAATGTGAGCCAAAATCATCACAATTAAAAGAACCAAAGACGTAAACTACTTCAGTCTGTGTGCATTGAATTTATTTAAAACTTTTCCACGACATTCTAATTTATTGAGATGCACCTGTATGTGTGTGGCGGAGCTTTTAAAATAGGGGCGAGACCCTTATGGGGTAGGGGCGTGTTTGTTTTGGTGATTTGAAATATCAACATTGGCTACCAGAAATCACTTACCCCACCTTTAAGGTTGTGGATACCTACATTCGTACACCAGGTGTAATATTTTACATGCAAGCTGATGACAGTTTGTGCTAGCTGTAGGTTATTATTGATTTATGAATTCAAAGTCATAAATTTAAAAAAAAAACATTTAAAAAACTTGCATTAACGTCGGAGTGGCTGTCATTGTGCATTGTTGTTGACATTGGAACATAAGGCTTGTGTCAAAGAACGCAGCATGTTCAAGAGAAGCAAACACTATCAGATCCTATCAAATAAGCCCATATGCAGACGACCATAACATATACTCACTTCTTGTTTTCTTGTTAGTCTTCTCAATCTGGAATTCATATCGCACTGGGGCATGAAGAGAAGAGCTCGTCTTTGTAAACTGTATACTTGAGTTATAAGTTAGCGCCTCCTTAAAGTAAATCACCGAGGCAGGAGAAAGCGACTCCTCTGGACTGTTGGCTGTATGTCCATCGCTGTCCTGCATGTGGGGTTTGAGAAATTCATTAGATGACACTAAAGTTTCTGAAACTTCACTGCTGTGCTGCTCCGATGTTCCTGAGTTGTGGTCCGCCATCTTCAGTTCAAATTCATGTGACCGCTCTGCGTCAACACAACCCTCCGCTCGCACTGCATTCAGCTCTCAGTGGAAACTAGCTCATGTTTATTCAGGACTGTTTTGGACAGTTATACACTACGACTCGACGCGTGTGGTCTGTGTTGCTCCTAAATCCGCGGACAAAACAATAAAGAAATAAAATGATATTGTA
Source organism: Sinocyclocheilus grahami (assembly GCF_001515645.1). Classification (NCBI taxonomy): domain Eukaryota; kingdom Metazoa; phylum Chordata; class Actinopteri; order Cypriniformes; family Cyprinidae; genus Sinocyclocheilus; species Sinocyclocheilus grahami. The sequence goes on from NW_015505632.1 coordinate 387,686, forward strand.
ATTCGGGTCATATGCTGTGACGTAGATCATCAGCTGGGTGAGAGCATTTAAAGGAACAACAGCATCATTCCACTTTGACCTCAATACAGCGGGAGGACAAACCGTACTTCACAACAGTATACGAATATGTCACTACTGGACGGTTCTATGACAGGCAAACATTTCAATTTAAATGACTTTTCTATCATGTTGTTATATAACTGAGCAGCAACTAATCGAACAGCAATTTCTGAGATATGCAGGATTCAATTTTAAAGAACTGAAAGCAGCTCTTACCAATCACGAAAAAGATGGGCGTTTCTTCGATTAGATGGACTTGTGGGCCTGTTAATTCTTATTTCTCAGAAATGTACTCTTGCTTTATTATTTCTCAGAAAAATAACTAAAATACTCTTAAAGTCCCCCTGTAGTCAAATATTGTATCCCTTAAAACTTATCTTTGATAATCAAAATGACATATTTAAATGTTTTTTCTTGTGAAAATAATTGTCTCATGCCTTAAAATAGCTTGAATGTAACTCAACACCCTCGCCTCATTTACTATACGCGGATCTATGAATATGCAAATTAGCCCCGCCTCCACTCACTCACGCCAGCCAGCGCCTCCTGATCCACGGAACTCTAGTAAACGCAAAACAATGGCATACACGGATAATGACTGATAAAACTATGTTTTTACTAGCGGACAACTACAGTGACTACTGTAACATTCGTTAAAGTTACTTACTTGACGATGTTGTGTCCTAAAATGCCTCGAAGACTCCAATGCAGCCGTTTGTGATTGATAATTCGCGCCCGCCAGCATACATACTAGGCATGTGAAGTGCCGATGCGGGAGAGGTGCATCTGACTCCGGGCTACTTTTACACTGTTGCCGCGGGTTATAATGCAAGTTAGCAGTTCTAAATTCACATTAAACCACGGCCTCATGGCTTTTTTGCTCTGATGTATTTTTGGTTTTCTGGTATTGGTATATTTTGCATGCTAGTGATAGGAATCAATCCCTTGACG
>NW_015505632.1:388753-394077 GCF_001515645.1 Sinocyclocheilus grahami
CGCAAAACAATGGCATACACGGATAATGACTGATAAAACTATGTTTTTACTAGCGGACAACTACAGTGACTACTGTAACATTCGTTAAAGTTACTTACTTGACGATGTTGTGTCCTAAAATGCCTTGAAGACTCCAATGCAGCCGTTTGTGATTGATAATTCGCGCCCGCCAGCATACATACTAGGCATGTGAAGTGCCGATGCGGGAGAGGTGCATCTGACTCCGGGCTACTTTTACACTGTTGCCGCGGGTTATAATGCAAGTTAGCAGTTCTAAATTTGGTTTTCTGGTATTGGTATATTTTGCATGCTAGTGATAGGAATCGATCCCTTGACGTGATTGGTTATTGGTTTGTGACGTAGCAAACCTAGGGCTGTTTCAAACCACATTTCTGGGTCAGCCTTTGGGAAACTACACTTTTAAGGAGAAAATACTCAGCAATGGTGTTGATTATTGGATTGGCACATGGTTCGTCAATAAACGCACATAGACAAATAAACGACATTAAAAAAACTTGATTTTCACTTTAAATGCACTTTACATGCTTCTAATTTGTTTAACTGTCTACTAAACAGTGGACATGTATGCACCACAAGAAAATCGGTCATTAACTAAAACTCATGAAACTTACCAACAGTGTTATTTCTACCATAGATTATGTGACATTTTTAAAATTTGGGCAATACAGTGGTTTTCTCCTTTGCTTTGCTTTGCTAGCATTTTATATATTCTCCTAACTGCACAGAATTAAATAATATTTCACATATTTGTTCAACAAATTGGGGTAAAATCACATTAAAATTGTGTGCAAAATGTTTATTTCACGTTTGTTAACACCATTATAGTTTATAGAAGGTCTGGATCTGGAACCAGGGTATAAAGTAGCAAAAATAAATGATGAGGGCATGCAGAAAAGTTAACAGGGTGGGAACACTATAGGCTAATTTCTCATGAACGTCAAATAACTTCACCATAGCTCATTTTTACAAATATGTAGATTCACCACTAGAGAGCGCCATCGGCATTATTTTGGTTCTAAGTCCTGTCACAATTTAGTAACTTGTCCAGATATTTCTATAGTCTTTGTTCTAAATATATAGATCTAATCATAAATAGGTATAAGTATTTGCTACCCTTTCCTAGTATTAGAACTATTGCATTAGTTGGAACACAGATTCTATTTGTCATGTATTAATATACAATGTACAAGGAATTTATTTTGGTTGTATTTTGTTCCATTGTCCTTGATTCCTGGGGTTACGTTTATTGGCTTGTTTGCTTAGTTTACTCAATGACACTGCCTGTTTGTGTTGGCATACACATACTGTATCAGATTTACCCTTTTGGTTTTGTTAAACAGAATTTTGTTACACATTTTTCTGCCTGGATCTTAACACTAACCCTGCTTCAGACTAATCACACGCATTCATTTTTGCAGCTCCCTAATTTGAAGTATTGTATAAATACAGTTCTATATTTCTCACTTCTAAGCCAGCTCATTTCTAGAGTTAATTCAGAACCATTCTGTCCATTTCATCGCAGTGCCAGTTTCAGTTCAGTTCTTAAGCCATCCACTCCCCTCAATAACCTTGGCACAGGGACTGAACTGAATTTTCCCTTATCTTCACAAGAAAGGAACAGAAAAGAAAACAAAGAGGCCACATCTTATGACTGTGACCTTCTTTTGAGATGCAGGAAATCTTCAACCTTCTCAAATCTCACATTTTTACATTGTATCATTTTGCTTTCAGAAATTCAATGAATGTAGAATATTAAATGAAAGCATACATGTTACTACATGATTATAGAGTACATATTTATTCTATTACTGATCACTAATCTTTGTCCAAACACTGGACCTTGTTGTTATTAATTTGATGTCTCATACAGTATGTAATGTCTCTGGATGTACGAAAAACATATACGTCTGGCTGAAGTGGTGTTTGATATACAGTGCATTAATACAAAAATGCTTTCAGTTATATGCGCTTTTGTAACTGATCCGCGCCGCGTTGTCAGCTCGGTGGCGCTAGTAAACACGTCCTCTCTGCGCTGTCGAGTCGGTCGACATTGAATACCGCTCCGTTTCGTCCCACATTTGGGTTGTTTTGCTTCCCATAATTAATGGCATAGAATTGCCGCCATATGTTCTCTGCACAGTCAAGTTAAGTTCAACACAATTAAATACTCTGAGGAAATACAGTCTCTTCCCAAAAGGCAAACGTTACTAACTAAGTAACCAATCAATTGCTAAGCACATGTTTTTATCATTAATTTGATGGTGGTGAACGTTAATGTTTGACTATAAGACCTTGTTAATACAACACTCACTTCTAAAAGCTAGGGTTAGAAAAGGTTTATTCTGACTGGCAAAAAATGTATTCTTTCTTCTTGCCTAAAGCAAAAGAAATAAATATTAATAATAATGATGATGTGTTCTTTGTGCTGTCTTTCTCTAGTCTTTAGTGACTTTTAAATGCAGATTTCTTTCCAATGTTAAAACAAGTGGTCATTTCTGTTCCGGCCATGCAACTTTATCCTCAAGGATGTTGGATGTGTTGTTGAGAACATTTCATTGAAAGATTGGAAAATGAAAGTAAGTCTGTACTATATAAGGAGCGGACTGCATACGAAGGAAACATTGCTTTGGAGCTGCCTGTGAGGTGAATCATGAATCAGGTTGTTGGCACACTGTTGTGTGCTCTGGTGTTTGGAGTGACTCTTACACAGTCTGCAGGTAAGCTGATATCTGTTGTCTATTGTCTTACATTTGCATCATATATGCACAGAACAATTAGTAAAGCCTTTTAGTTAACCCTTTAACGCACATTGTGAACATGTGTATAAAAGAATGATTTAATTTACAAAAAAGTTTTTTTTAAAGGTGATTGTTGTCCAGGAAGGTGTCTGAACAAAATTTATTTTTGAGGACATTCTGACACACCATTACAAAACTAAGAAAATAGTACAACTTAAAATGATCAGCAGTTCGTGTTTCATTAAAGTATATGAACACATATGCATCAAAGTATGACATTTTTAAACATTAAATGGACTGTAATGAATAATCTACAGTCTGTCCTTATTGACAAATTCTGCAGTTTATCAGTCGCTATACAAAAATATTTGACCACAGAATGCAGTGATTGTCCAGTCAGAATGAAGTATTCCAGAGATGTGTGTTAATGTCATTGATTGAATGAAGTGTTTCTGTTAAACATATACAATATGCATCTTAACAAATATCTCCTTATTCGTGTGTTTGTATGAGGTTTATTGTCTGTAAATCCAATCAGTGATTACTGGCTTGGAACAATAGTTTTCCTGCTCTGGATCTGTTGTGTACATTAGTCCTTAAACTTAACTGTGTTATAGGGCAAGCAGGGGGGTTATCACAACGCTGCTTATGCAGAGGCAAACTGCAGAAAGCAGTGAAGCCCAGATGGATTCATGCAGTTGAATTGTTCCCACCAAGTCCCTCTTGCTCAAAGACAGAGATTATGTAAGTATGCATACTATAAATCCTATATTACAAGATAATGTTTATAAATCTTTATTTCTTCTTGAGATTGAATATAATTAATGAGCACTGTAATTAACAATTGCAAGCCGGCAATTGCAATAAAACAATTGCTTTTGTTTCTGTCTTTTCCTGCCGATCTTAGATTGACTGTGATTGCAAAAGGAAAGGGAAAAGGAAAGGAGGTTAACAGGAGGTTAAAGGTGTGTTTGGATCCAAATGATAGGCAAGGACAGAGATTATTGAAGGGCAAAGGGTGAGATATACATCACTTTTACGCTACTACTGACTGTATACCACCAATGATAGTGTATATGTTTATGTATTATATTATTAGAACTAAATTCTGTGCCATCTTCATAGAAAGCAAAACAAAAAGCAAAGGAACAGAGGAAGAAAAGAGAAGAAGATTAAGAAGTTTGACGACAAGGATGGTTATTGAAATTACTCTGCTATAATACACAAGACTTCAAAGCCATTTAGCCATAAATGTATACTTTTTCTTTATCTATTTATTGTTTTGTGATTTTAAACATTTCTCTTATGAAACTATTACTAATACAGGCTCGCTTTAATTGATGCCAGTGAATGTTTTGTTCTATCAGAAATGATGAGCACATTGATATTTTTGAGTTTTGAGATGAAATGCTGTTTTGGTTAAAGTATTGGATAGCTTATGTCCATAATTACTACTTTATTCACTTTTTAACTTTTAAATCCAGAGGAAATCTGTGTGGGATATAACCATGAAATAAAAATAATTCTTGCTAATTTGGTGTTTTGTTTATTTAAGAATGTTAGTATGAAACAATAAATATGTTTTTGATTACATAAGAATGAATCACAATGGACCTTGACCATTCAGTCTCCCAATAACTACTACAACGAAACATTTCTCTCATCTTGCAGTAGTCTATTGCTATCTATTGATACAGATTTCAATTAACTGAAAAATTTATTTCAACAATACAGTTTTTGAATTTGTCCGCACACTGAAAACATTTTTCAATCAGACCAAAAAAGGTCTCTCAAAAATTTAGTTTTTATTATCCATATGCAAAAGTGAAAAAAGTGCAAAATGTATTAAAAACAGACCAAAGAGCAGACTTTTCAGCCCATGCTTTCTTCAGTGCTCATGAGTCTGATTGGAACATTTTTTCAGTGTGCGGACAAATTCAGCGACTTGTTGGACTAAAACTTTCTCCCTTTTGCTCTACGCACCTGAGAACTCAATGTTCTTTTTGAGCGCACACAATTCCTGTTTGAACAATACAGTTTTTGTCATGCTCATATTCTATAACAATTCACACTTTGTAATGAAAAATGAAGAAATTGCATGTGATTTGAAAGCTTTGCTGAGTAGTACATTCAGCTGAACTTTTCTGGCAGAAAAGACCTTGGAACATCTTATCCTGCTGTTCACACACAAATACAATGTGTGCATTTATGTGAAACGGCCATAGTTATCAGAAAGTGAAAGCACAAAAGGCCACTGTAGTTTTGTAACACAGTATGCATTTTTAGACTTGGGAAAAAAAGCAGTTGAAACCGAACCGATGGCATATGTTTATATCAGATGTTACCTCCAACCTAATCAGGTTGCAAAGGTAGTCAAGCTCCTCCAGGATGGCATATACGTGCCATCCATATGTGGGGGGGGGGGGGGGGGGTGTGGCGGGGAGTGTGTCCACGAGGCGTTTGTATGCTCTAAAATGGGGAGTGTTTGTGAAATGGTGCCATGATGTTCATATCGACCCGGCTGCTTGCTCCGTGTCGGATGTGCTGCGTTTTCTACAGTACAGA
>NW_015505632.1:394261-395638 GCF_001515645.1 Sinocyclocheilus grahami
TGGGGGGGGGGGGGGGTTAGAGGTGGACTTCCAGAGGTGGACGAGGAACCAGAGATGGACCAGAAACTGGAGGAGAAGGCAGAGGGTATAACATCAAGGCGGAAATGACAGGTTCATTAAAGTCCCCTTCACAGTAGCCTACTGCAACAACACCTAGTCCACACAATCACAAAAATACCATTGAGGACCATCGCTAGATAGCTTAGCAGAGGCAGTTATCCAAGGAGATTGTTTGGTCAACACGTTCTCACTCCCAACTCGTCACATTAGCCTATCACTTTTTTCGACGTACAGGCAGGGGTGGATCTAGAAAATAATTTTTAGGGTGGCATGGGGTCTATGAGGGGTGGCAACACCAAAGCAAGCCCCCAATGCATAGTTTTTGTGGATTTATGGTCTGACATACACAGTTGTGTTCACAAATATTGTATTACCATTAGGTAATCATACTGTTTAAAATTAAAAAGAAATAACATTTTAATATCCATCATGGCACCAAGTCAATGCACAATATAAAAAACTTCAACAGGTTATAAATGTTTCTGAGCTTGTATCACTAAAGAAGACATGCGGTTCTATTAAAATGACATAGGTTACTTAGATGGTATAATCACGTTTAGTGCACGTTTAAGAGCAATGAAAACTTTTGAATTTTCCTAACATTAGAAAGAAATACAATAATATCAAAGCACTGAAGCTGGATCAGTTTTGAAAACAATGTTTGATTTTCTGTTATTAACAGAGGTGGGAATGTCTGTAATTACCCAGAACAAACTCTATCAACCATATCAACACCCCAGCAACTGCATGGCAAGACCCTAGCAACCAACTTGCAACACTTTAGCAAACATCTAGAACATCTAACTGACCAAACCATTTATGTTTTTAAACAAGACTTTAAGAGAAGCCAGCATAAATTTGTCTTTCAAACTTTTCAGTCTTGTTATTAGTTTTTCTTACAGGTTTTTTTCAATGGCTTACACACATTTTCAAAACTGTGCCTCTTTTTTTCAAAACTTTACACACAAATCCAAGAATTGCACACACAAAACGCAAAATGCCTCACATCTCTTGCAAAATAAAGCACTGCATTCAAAATATCGCAAACACATCTCAAAGGCAAACATTTGCAAACACCTTTGCCATAAAATTTATTCCTGTTATTATTTTTGTGTGTTACATAGAGAATTGTGTGTTGTGTTTTGCAAAAAGTCAAAGGCTGATCATTTAATGTATGGTTTTGCAGATTTGGTGTGTGCTTCTGCTGTTTGAGTGTCAGCTTTCAGAAATTGTGTGACAAGTAAAGATTTTGTGTGTAAGCGGTTGCAAAAAACTGTAAATGCTTACACACAATTCAAATACACAGATGACTTTCCT
>NW_015505632.1:395663-402264 GCF_001515645.1 Sinocyclocheilus grahami
TTTTCAAAACTTTACACACAAATCCAAGAATTGCACACACAAAACGCAAAATGCCTCACATCTCTTGCAAAATAAAGCACTGCATTCAAAATATCGCAAACACATCTCAAAGGCAAACATTTGCAAACACCTTTGCCATAAAATTTATTCCTGTTATTATTTTTGTGTGTTACATAGAGAATTGTGTGTTGTGTTTTGCAAAAAGTCAAAGGCTGATCATTTAATGTATGGTTTTGCAGATTTGGTGTGTGCTTCTGCTGTTTGAGTGTCAGCTTTCAGAAATTGTGTGACAAGTAAAGATTTTGTGTGTAAGCGGTTGCAAAAAACTGTAAATGCTTACACACAATTCAAATACACAGATGACTTTCCTGCCCAGTAAACACTGAGATCAATAACACTGTAACAAAAAACTCTTACTAGGATTCGGGAATTATTTTTGCAGTTCAATGTCTTACAGTCAGTGTTGGGAAGGTTACTTTGGAAATGTAATAGGTTACAGATTACAAATTACCCAATTTAAAATGTAATAAGTAGTGTAACTTTTCAGTTACTTTATAAAAGTTTCTAATAGATATTTTCAACTAAATCATTTCCAAACATTTATACCAGGCAGGGTTAACCTAACAGTAGTACTCAACTCTGTTTACTGTTAGAATTTCAAAATCTTTCATCACTTGAATTAAGATTATATTGATTTAATTTTAAAGCACAGCCACCACAAAACCAGACTTCATAAAAAAATTGTTTAATACTGTTTTAGGAATCAAATCTTTGCATAGCTATGACACACTGGCAAGTAACAATACCTTGAAAAAAAAACTTACATCTTAAAACAAAGCATATTCATAAACCCAAATAGGCAATAAAACAGTTATTAAAACAGTTAATAAAAGAAAAACACTGGTGTCTCATAGCCATCTATGCAATTAGGGAAAAAAATTAATTAAATCTGTGTGTGTGTGTGTGTGTGTGCATGAACACTCTTTATCCTCCAAAATTCAAATTGGACAATAGAGCGACAGATAAAGTGACCACACCACACATCAGTCATCATGGGTTAGGTCACTGGGGCAGTGCTGTTTGTTGTAACGGGGCAGTAAGACCTGTTCCATGTGGTCATCACGCATTCTGTTTCGAGATGAGGTCAAAAGATCTAAAAGATCTCCATGACTAAAAAGAGACGCTCCACTGGAGCACTGGAAGGCAATGTGGTGTTGTACTTCATAACATGGATTTCGTTTAGTTTTGCTGCAACTGCATCATAGATGTGTCGACCTTTGAGACGTGTACGTGCCAATGCTGCAGAATGTCTCTCCAGCGTGTCTTTGTCAATCCAATGGCATGTGACTCCGAAGAAACTGCGGTTTTGTGCTGACCAAATGTCTGCTGTCGTGCAGACAGTGTCCACTTTAATAAGCTTGGAGATGACAGATTCCTTCATTACAGCAAACTCTCTGTCAATGCGCTGCTTCAGACTTTTTCGGCACATCCCTTTCTTCCCGCCACTGATTCCCTCAATCAATTTTCGGAAGGATGGCTGCTCCACCAATGAAAAGCACTGTACATCATCAACCAGAAAGTTGAACACCAGTTGGTTCACACGTTGCTGTGACACACTAAGCCCTGATTCTAGGGATGCACCGATATGAAAATTTTGGCCGATACCGATAACCGATTATTCTTTATTTTTGAAAGCCGATATCATCATGGGTTAGGTCACTGGGGCAGTGCTGTTTGTTGTAACGGGGCAGTAAGACCTGTTCCATGTGGTCATCACGCATTCTGTTTCGAGATGAGGTCAAAAGATCTAAAAGATCTCCATGACTAAAAAGAGACGCTCCACTGGAGCACTGGAAGGCAATGTGGTGTTGTACTTCATAAAAAGCCTTTTAACTATGGGAAATGCCTTAAGAAACGTCAGGTTGTTATCTGAATCTTCTAAGTACTTTCTGACTTCATCATGAGTTGTGCTGTCAGATGATGATTTGGTATTATTAAAGACAAAAAAGTTTTCCTCTGACTCATCAGATTTCACAGAGTTGTCATCTCTCACTGTAGCTTGACTGTGCAGTGGTTCCAGAGCAATAGCTTCCTGCAGTAAGGTTCTCCTCATGTCATCTCTCTTCTCAGGGCTAAGCCAGCTTAAGCAGAACTTTGGCAGGGTTGTGGTCGCCATCTTTGCTTCATGGCTGGCTAACACTGATCCAAAGCGCTGTTCTATGGCCTCACTGATAGTGGTGACAATGTGTGCATTATAAAGCAAATGAGGCATCTTTTCAAATAGCTTTGTCTTGAGGCTAAGCAAAGTAGGGATTAAAAATCCTAGGTAACATTTGCTTTCACCCTGGAGAGTGTCAATGGCAACAGCTAGAGGCTTCAGAACCTCAGTAGGGATGCAACGATTCACTCAACTTCACGATTTTGATTTCACGATTCGATTCGATTCACGATTATTATAAATGAGCCGATATGGGCCGATACCGATATGGTGGCCGATATATCGTGCATCCCTACCTGATTCTATCCTTGCTTGCTTCAAAGGTGGTTGTGTAGCCACAGGGGTAGAGGAACTTGCCGATGCATCTTCCATCACATCAAGCTGACTCGATGTTGTGTCTTGCATCAATAAAGTTCTTGGATGTTTCCTCTAAACAGAGATAGTTCTTTTTAGTTATATTTAAGAGAAAACACAATTCTAGATAATTATACTGTAGTAAAAATGTTTTTTCCTAAAAAATAGTAAAAATCTGCATACTATTCTTTTTACCACTATGTGTGTGTGAAGGGAAAACATTACACCATATAAGGCCTAATATTTATTTCTCACTAACAGAAGCAAGAGTAGATTCTAGTTTCATACTGCCAAATCCAAACAGACTCCCCCAGTGTAGCGGTCATAAAATCCATGGTATTGTTTTTTTTTTTATAATTAAAGTTACATTCCATCTTAAACATCGTTTATGACTAATTGGGGTGTTTTACTTGATCAGTGTTTCCCAACTGGGGTGCCGTGTAAAAAGTCGAGAAAAATAGGTTATATTTTTCGAAACGAAATAGCAGCAGATTGTCATTCAAATCATAACACACTTTTCAGTTGAAAACCACGCAGTAGTCTAAGCACTGATTTTACAACCTCAAAATTAAAATGGGTTAGTGGTAAAATTGCTTTGGTCAGAGGAGTCATCATAACTTATATTATATTAGATCTGACATTACCAACACATTTTCAAGTTGGAAAAATGTGAGCTAACGTTATATATTTTCTGTCAAAGGGTTCATAAATAGAAGTGTGTCTGATAAAGGTAGCTAGCAGACTAGCTAATTTGTTATGAATGTTTTGAATACAGGTATTGAATAAACTATGGGGTCGATGTACGCGCTGGTGCGTTTTGGTGGATTTTTTCCACATAGCAGCTAATTTACAGAAAATCGACTGACTACTCCGTCACTTTTTATTATACAGAAACGAGTAATATATCATTCGAAACTAAAGGGTCTGTTTTTATTTCTGTACACTCACAATAATAACACAAACTATATGCTTTTATAAAATAAAGAGAAGGTAGGTTACATACCTGAAATTATTTTTAAATTTCCAGCACTGAAATGCATTGTTATCACTCGCCATGGCGGCAACTCTCAGACAGGTTGTAGTAGCCTAAAGCTTTCAGCGGCAGTGTGGATTAACCTAACTGGCAGACGTGGTACGCCGCAAATTCAAACCGAGAACCAATCAAAAGCATCAGAATAGCACCGCTTTAACAAATTCTATCAAACAGATTAATATTATTCAACATATCCTAGGTTTTTAAAGAAAATATTCAGATGTAACCCTATTTGTAATCTTTATCATTTTCATAAGTAACTAATTTAATTATACCCTTGTTAATCAGCTATCATTTCCCTCTGATTTTAGGAATACATTATGGGTATGGGTTAGGTTTAGGGGTAGGGATTGGGTGAAGTCTGTATTTTAGGACAGTAATGTTGATCCAGGATCAACAAAAGATGAAAAGATGAAAATCACGGCGACCCCACAATACAGTACAGTAAAAAATAAAATTAAAAAAAGTAAATTTAGCATCCTCTGCACATTTGGCAAAATTACAGTAATACAGCAATATAGCAGTTTCTTGGTCTCCTGACAAAAGACTATATCTCTATGTCATTTGTCAGTTCTGCAAAAATGCAGTACACGTAAAAAATGGTTACAAATAAAATCTGACAGTCACACGCTTGAAGGTGTACAACATGTGCTACAGTTTACTGTACATATTGTGACGAGCGTCCGGAAGCTTCATCAGCGTCGCCCTGGAAACAAGCGAGGAGCACCTGGCCATCATCATGACAGACTGATCGGTCACAGCTGCACCTCATCAGGCGGCGGCTACATAAGCCACGCAAGCCCTGCCATCTAGGAGATTCCTCCATGAGACTGAGCACTAACTCGCCCGCTCATTTTCCCACAGAAAGCAATGTGTGACCGACCAGCCCCACAGGAGCACTGCATGGACCCTCTGCACTGGGAAGATGGAAGAGAGCACTCACGGCACCGGAGCACCTACCTGGACCTTTCTCATTAGCACCCATCACCCCAATAAATCCACCCTCCGGGGTATTGATTGAGATTACTTGTCGTGTGATTCTTCACCCCGTTACAATATAGAATAGTGAAATTTCCATTATCTAATGTACTGGTACTGAACTGTAATTACACTATGTATAAAATCCCTGTAGATGATTGGCTCTGCTCTCTCCGTTGTTAGGATGCAGAGATTCTGATTGGTGTGTCATCAGTTTTTAGGCTACTCATTGTTAAACTTTTTGAGAAATGTGTCTTTGTTTTGAAAACTGAATTAATGGTTTGAGGGAAAAAAGTGCCAACTAAAATCAGTTATATTAACAATCGAGAAAACTGCAATACGACTAGATTCTTACCTAACTCTGCTATTAGTTTCCGTGATCGGCATCTTCTTATTGATTTCATGTTATTGTTAGGGCTTATATCCATGATGAAAGTGGAGCAGCGGTCGGAGAATCGGATCACCAAACAATTACGCGAGGAATCTCCGACCTATCCGGACGGGATTAGATTTCTCAGGGGACTTCTGAGTTACCTGAAAAGCAGTAATTATCTGATTCACGAACAAATGTAAAAACTATTTGTTAGTGAACTGGGCCGCGCTTTGTGGTTTTAACTCAAAAAGATCCGGTTCATACGAGTCATTTGTTAATGAAGCCGTCTACACTGGCACGCTGCGTGCGCGTACAACCATCGTGCACAGTTTATTAAAAGACTTGTTTTTGCCATTATTTTACGTTACTCTGTCATCGCTGCGCCTGAAAAGTAACACATGAAACAATGCTTAACATTTATATTTTATTCTGTGATAATTCTGGGGTGGCAGATGGGGTTGCACAGCTTTTTCTTAGGGTGGCAGTTGCCACCTGTAACGCCAAGCCAGCAGAGGGAGCCCTCTCCTGAGTACTGACCGTGCTCCACTCCCTCTGCTTCCACTTCCTGTTTAACTCTCATATAAACTGAGACCAGTCCATGTGCTGATCGCGAAGTATTGCCAGTTTATCTGCCTTACCAAGCATTTTTCTTCATTTGTTCCTGATTGATTTCGTGTTTATGATTCTGCCTGACTTCTTGACTCATGGTATTTGTACTCTGCCCCTTTTGTTCTGACGCCTGATAGGACTGATGTTTGTGTTTCGACCCATTGCCTGCCTCTCCACTATTGTCTCTGCTTCTGCCCTTGTGTATGACGAACGATCTGCTTGCTTCTCTGACTTTGACCCTCTGCCTGATTGTCGAAATCTGTTTAAACCCTTGACCTTTAATAAACTTCCACTCATGGATTCTAACCAAACTCCAGCGTCTCTGTTACAGAATACTTTGCCTGTTATGAATCCAGCGGAAGTGTCGAATCTGCAAGCAGCATTCTAATACCAAGCTGAAATGCTCCAGAAATATCAGGAACAACTCACCAAGCTGCAGATCGTCAATGAACACCTGACACACTACATTCGATCTCTCCCTCCACCTACTCCTAAGACCGTAAGTCTCGCTCTTCCTGACAAATTTGACGGTACCGCTGAGCAATGCAAGGGCTTCATTCACCAAGTACAAGTTTATCTGGATCATCAAGGAGAGAGATTCGAATCAAAGGGCAAAAAGTGCGCTTTCATCATGACACTGTTGACGGGCAGAGCTATCGACTGGGCAGCAGCCGTTTGGGACTCGGATTCACGCCTGAGGAATTCAGTGACGTACTTCATTCAACAACTCCGTGAAGTATTTGAATATCCTCACGGCGGAAAGGACGTTTCGACACAGCTCATCAATCTGACACAAGGTAATCGTTCTGCTGCTGAGTTTGTCATTTAATTCAGAACGCTCTCTGCCCAGAGTGGATGGAATGATGTCGCTTTAAAAGCTATCTTTCACAAAAGTCTCAACGGCGATCTTCAGGTAGAACTTGCATGCAAGGGTGAGGAGTCCTCCTTCTCCGATTTTGTCACACTCGCCATCAGGATTGATAACCTCATGAAACAAGCTCCTAAAAGGAGAAGTGGAAAAGGTGGGCGAACCAAC
>NW_015505632.1:403850-405373 GCF_001515645.1 Sinocyclocheilus grahami
TGTTACAGAATACTTCGCCTCCTATGAATCCAGCGGAAGTGTCGAATCTGCAAGCAGCATTCTAATACCAAGCTGAAATGCTCCAGAAATATCAGGAACAACTCACCAAGCTGCAGATCGTCAATGAACACCTGACACACTACATTCGATCTCTCCCTCCACCTACTCCTAAGACCGTAAGTCTCGCTCTTCCTGACAAATTTGACGGTACCGCTGAGCAATGCAAGGGCTTCATTCACCAAGTACAAGTTTATCTGGATCATCAAGGAGAGAGATTCGAATCAAAGGGCAAAAAGTGCGCTTTCATCATGACACTGTTGACGGGCAGAGCTATCGACTGGGCAGCAGCCGTTTGGGACTCGGATTCACGCCTGAGGAATTCAGTGACGTACTTCATTCAACAACTCCGTGAAGTATTTGAATATCCTCACGGCGGAAAGGACGTTTCGACACAGCTCATCAATCTGACACAAGGTAATCGTTCTGCTGCTGAGTTTGTCATTTAATTCAGAACGCTCTCTGCCCAGAGTGGATGGAATGATGTCGCTTTAAAAGCTATGTTTCACAAAAGTCTCAACTGCGATCTTCAGGTAGAACTTGCATGCAAGGGTGAGGAGTCATCCTTCTCCGATTTTGTCACACTCGCCATCAGGATTGATAACCTCATGAGACAAGCTCCTAAAAGGAGAAGTGGTAAAGGTGGGCGAACCAACGATCTCACACCCAACCCTGTGGAAATGTCTTCCCCTGAGGAACCCATGCAAATAAACACGTCCCGAATATCTGAGAGTGAAAGAGAACGGAGGCGACATCAACGACTGTGTTTTTACTGCGGTGAATCAGGCAACTGCAGTTTAGGATGCCCCCACAAGCTTCAAAACAATCCCCGGGTAAATATTGAACATTTTGCCCTTCCAACAAGTCATTCACACTCCCTGTTGTCTTAAGAACTGATACTCTCTCTCTTGACCTCACAGTGATTGACTCTGGAGCCGCCCTGAATCTCATCCACCAGGACATCATAACCAAATATCAAATCCCTACACAAATGTACACCCCACCTATCCAAGTCAAGGCTATCGATGGTGAATTGATTGGAAAAGGCATCACTCACCAGACCAAAACACTCACCCTCCAAGTTGGAACCCTTCATAAGGAATCCATCACCTTTTACATCATCGACTCTCCTAAACACGAACTTGTTTTAGGATATCCATGGCTCTCTACTCACGACCCCGAACTCTCATCTGTATGAGTCACTGTATCACTGCAACACCCCAATCATGTCTCGCAACCAGTGTGGAAAGCCCTGAGACACACAAGAAAGTTAATATTCCCCATTGTTATCAAGATCTCTCTGATGTATTCAGCAAGGTGAAAGCCACACAACTTCCTCCACATAGACCTGGGGACTGTGCCATCGATCTCCTGCCTAACACACAACCCCCCAAGAGTAAAGTATATCCACTGTCCAGAAACGAAAGGCAAGCCATGGAAGAGTATGTGGATGAAGCCTTGAAATC
>NW_015505632.1:408300-413588 GCF_001515645.1 Sinocyclocheilus grahami
TATGAATCCAGCGGAAGTGTCGAATCTGCAAGCAGCATTCTAATACCAAGCTGAAATGCTCCAGAAATATCAGGAACAACTCACCAAGCTGCAGATCGTCAATGAACACCTGACACACTACATTCGATCTCTCCCTCCACCTACTCCTAAGACCGTAAGTCTCGCTCTTCCTGACAAATTTGACGGTACCGCTGAGCAATGCAAGGGCTTCATTCACCAAGTACAAGTTTATCTGGATCATCAAGGAGAGAGATTCGAATCAAAGGGCAAAAAGTGCGCTTTCATCATGACACTGTTGACGGGCAGAGCTATCGACTGGGCAGCAGCCGTTTGGGACTCGGATTCACGCCTGAGGAATTCAGTGACGTACTTCATTCAACAACTCCGTGAAGTATTTGAATATCCTCACGGCGGAAAGGACGTTTCGACACAGCTCATCAATCTGACACAAGGTAATCGTTCTGCTGCTGAGTTTGTCATTTAATTCAGAACGCTCTCTGCCCAGAGTGGATGGAATGATGTCGCTTTAAAAGCTATGTTTCACAAAAGTCTCAACTGCGATCTTCAGGTAGAACTTGCATGCAAGGGTGAGGAGTCATCCTTCTCCGATTTTGTCACACTCGCCATCAGGATTGATAACCTCATGAGACAAGCTCCTAAAAGGAGAAGTGGTAAAGGTGGGCGAACCAACGATCTCACACCCAACCCTGTGGAAATGTCTTCCCCTGAGGAACCCATGCAAATAAACACGTCCCGAATATCTGAGAGTGAAAGAGAACGGAGGCGACATCAACGACTGTGTTTTTACTGCGGTGAATCAGGCAACTGCAGTTTAGGATGCCCCCACAAGCTTCAAAACAATCCCCGGGTAAATATTGAACATTTTGCCCTTCCAACAAGTCATTCACACTCCCTGTTGTCTTAAGAACTGATACTCTCTCTCTTGACCTCACAGTGATTGACTCTGGAGCCGCCCTGAATCTCATCCACCAGGACATCATAACCAAATATCAAATCCCTACACAAATGTACACCCCACCTATCCAAGTCAAGGCTATCGATGGTGAATTGATTGGAAAAGGCATCACTCACCAGACCAGCCCTGAGACACACAAGAAAGTTAATATTCCCCATTGTTATCAAGATCTCTCTGATGTATTCAGCAAGGTGAAAGCCACACAACTTCCTCCACATAGACCTGGGGACTGTGCCATCGATCTCCTGCCTAACACACAACCCCCCAAGAGTAAAGTATATCCACTGTCCAGAAACGAAAGGCAAGCCATGGAAGAGTATGTGGATGAAGCCTTAAAATCCGGTTTTATCCGACCATCAACCTCCCCAGCAGCTGCAGGATTTTTCTTGGAGAAGAAAGATGGTGGACTAAGACAGTGTATTGATTATAGAGGACCGAATAATATTACTGTTAAGTTTCACTATCCCCTTCCTTTAGTGCCATCAACACTAGAACAACTCGGAGAAGCCAAAATCTACACCAAGCTCGATCTTCGAAGTGCATATAATCTCATCAGAATCAAAGAAGGGGATGAATGGAAAATGGCTTTTCTCGCCACTAGGGGGCACTATGAATATCAGGTAATGCCGTATGGGCTGGCCAACTCTCCCGCTGCATTCCAATCTTTCATGAATGAAATCTTCAAGGACCTCCTGAATAAATTTGTGGTGGCATACATCGATGATATCCTCGTATTTTCCAAGACCGAACACGAGTACATTTCCCATGTCAGAACAGTCCTTTCTCGGCTCTTAGAGAATGAATTATATGTCAAGGCAGAAAAGTGTGAGTTCCATGTTAATCAAACTTCATTCCTGGGTTACCACATCAGCTCACAGGGCGTCAAGATGAATGACCTCAAAGTTCAGGCAGTCACTGAATGGCCACAACCTAGAACCGTCAAGGATCTGCAGAGATTTCTAGGCTTTGCCAATTTCTACAGGAGGTTTATCCAAAATTTATAGTATGGTTGCCTCTCCTCTCACCTCACTCCTCAAGAATAAACCTTCAAAACTGGTTTGGACTTCGGAAGCTAACAACACTTTCAACCCATTGAAGGAACGATTCACAACAGCCCCTATCCTAAAACATCCTGATCCGAACGAACCATTCATACTAGAGGTGGATGCCTCAGACTGTGACATAGGTGCTATACTCTCTCAGAGACAAGGACAACCAAGCAAATTGTATCCATGTGCTTTCTTCTCTAGAAAACTAACCTCCGCTGACGCACATCTTTCTGTATGAGTCACTGTATCACTGCAACACCCCAACCATGTCTCGCAACCAGTGTGGAAAGCCCTGAGACACACAAGAAAGTTAATATTCCCCATTGTTATCAAGATCTCTCTGATGTATTCAGCAAGGTGAAAGCCACACAACTTCCTCCACATAGACCTGGGGACTGTGCCATCGATCTCCTGCCTAACACACAACCCCCCAAGAGTAAAGTATATCCACTGTCCAGAAACGAAAGGCAAGCCATGGAAGAGTATGTGGATGAAGCCTTAAAATCCGGTTTTATCCGACCATCAACCTCCCCAGCAGCTGCAGGATTTTTCTTGGAGAAGAAAGATGGTGGACTAAGACAGTGTATTGATTATAGAGGACCGAATAATATTACTGTTAAGTTTCACTATCCCCTTCCTTTAGTGCCATCAACACTAGAACAACTCGGAGAAGCCAAAATCTACACCAAGCTCGATCTTCGAAGTGCATATAATCTCATCAGAATCAAAGAAGGGGATGAATGGAAAATGGCTTTTCTCGCCACTAGGGGGCACTATGAATATCAGGTAATGCCGTATGGGCTGGCCAACTCTCCCGCTGCATTCCAATCTTTCATGAATGAAATCTTCAAGGACCTCCTGAATAAATTTGTGGTGGCATACATCGATGATATCCTCGTATTTTCCAAGACCGAACACGAGTACATTTCCCATGTCAGAACAGTCCTTTCTCGGCTCTTAGAGAATGAATTATATGTCAAGGCAGAAAAGTGTGAGTTCCATGTTAATCAAACTTCATTCCTGGGTTACCACCATAGACTGTATAAAAACATGGATGTAGTGTCCGTGACGTAACCCGTAGACTTCCGACGAGCATTTTAAAGCCTAAAGTAGGCGGAGCCAGCTGTCGCCATCTTGGCAGCGCATCACCGCGCGTCACTCCCGGATAATCGAAAATGAGCAAAGAGGCAGGAGCTGGCTGCTGAAACCACGCCCACCTAGTGCGACGGTGGTGACGGCAGCGGCAATCCACCTGTCACTCAAGTGGCCACGCCCTTAATTATGCAGAACTTTAATATACCTTAATATAATTTAAATGGATGAGTTATAAAAAAATTCACCCTCCTCACAGTTGTCATGAAGGGCAAAATGAGCTATATAAACCAAAATAATTTTTTGAACCAGGTTGTAAACATTGTTTTTTTTCTGCTTTAAAGTTGGGCATTTTAACATGGGGAGTCTATGGGATTGACTCCCTTTTGCAGCCAGCCTCTAGCGGCCAGTTGATGAATTACAGTTTAAGTCACTTCCTTGTTGGCTTCACGAGAGAGAGCAGGAGGTTGCCTCTCGGATACCACATCAGCTCACAGGGCATCAAGATGAATGACCTCAAAGTTCAGGCAGTCACTGAATGGCCACAACCTAGAACCGTCAAGGATCTGCAGAGATTTCTAGGCTTTGCCAATTTCTACAGGAGGTTTATCCGAAATTATAGTAGGGTTGCCTCTCCTCTCCCCTCGCTCAAGAATAAACCATCAAAACTGGTTTGGACTTCGGAAGCTAACAACGCTTTCAACGCATTGAAGGAACGATTCACAACAGCCCCTATCCTAAAACATCCTGATCCGAACGAACCATTCATACTAGAGGTGGATGCCTCAGACTGTGGCATAGGTGCTATACTCTCTCAGAGACAAGGACAACCAAGCAAATTGTATCCATGTGCTTTCTTCTCCAGAAAACTAACCTCCACTGAGCGCAACTATGATGTTGGAAATAAGGAACCACTCTCCATGAAAGCAGCGATCGAAGAATGGCGTCACTGGCTTGAGGGAGCTCTTCATTCCTTCCAAGTGATTACAGACCATAAGAATCTTGAATGTATAAAGAGTGCCAAGCGTCTTAACCGGGGCAAGCCCGTTGGGCATTATTCTTCACACAAGAGGTGGATGCCTCAGACTGTGGCATAGGTGCTATACTCTCTCAGAGACCAGGACAACCAAGCAAATTGTATCCATGTGCTTTCTTCTCAAGCTTTGAGACTTCGAATTATGCAATGGGTTCACACTTCTCTCTGCTCCGGTCATCCTGGTATCTCTCGAACTCTCCAACTAGTACAGAACTCTTTCTGGTGGAGTAACATGGCACGAGACATCACCAACTAGGTCAAGTCCTGTCAGATCTGTGCTCAGTCAAAAACCCCAAGGGAATTACCTTCAGGTCTACTCCAACCATTACAGATTCCTCAACGACCATGGTCTCATCACTGACCTCCCACCATCCAATAATAACACTACTATACTGGTTATTATTGACCGTTTCTCGAAGTCCTGCCGTCTCATTCCACTACCCACTGCCATGGAAACCACTCAAACCCTCTTCCAACACATCTTTAGGATATATGGACTACCAGAGGACATAGTCAGTGACTGAGGTACCCAACTCACATCTCTGGTCTGGAGGGCATTCTGCAATCAGTTGGATATCAACGTCAGTTTAACTTCAGGCTATCACCCACAAGCCAACGGACAAGTCGAACGACTCCACCAGGAAATAGGAAGGTATCTCCGACGCTACTGCAGCCGTGAACAGCACAGATGGTCTGAGTTCTTGCCATGGGTGGAATACGCCCAAAACTCTCTGACTCACTCCTCTACAGGTCTAACCCCCTTCCAGTGCGTCCTAGGATTCCAACCGCCTCTGTTCCTGTGGTCTGGCGAACCTTCCTCTGTTCCTGCAGTGGACGACTGGATTCAATGTAGTGAGAGGGTGTGGGACAGTGCTCATGTCCATCTCCAGTGAGCTGTGAGAACACAAGAATTCCAAGCCAATAGACGACGTCGCCCACACCCTCCCTACCAACCAGGACAATGGGTCTGGCTCTCCACGAAGGACATCAAGTTGCGGTTACCAAGCAGGAAGCTCAGTCCCAGGTATGTTGGCCCTTTCAAGATACTAAGACAGATCAATGATGTAACATACCAATTGGAGCTTCCTGCTAACTATCGTATCTCTCCCTCTTTCCATGTGTCCCTCCTCAAACC
>NW_015505632.1:413856-454139 GCF_001515645.1 Sinocyclocheilus grahami
TGATGGAACTCCGGCATATAGGGTGAATGTGTTACTGGACTCGAGACGAAGAAAGGGTCAGCTCCAGTATCTGGTGGACTGGGAGGACTATGGACCTGAGGAGCGGTCATGGGTAGCCGCCCGGGACATTCTGGATCCATCACTCATCGAGGAGTTTCATCAAGCCAGACCTGACCGCCCAGCACCGAGACCACGGGGATGTCCACGTCGAGCTCCAGGAGTTGCTCCTAGAGGGGGGGAGTTCTGTAACGCCAAAAGCCAGCAGAGGGAGCCCTCACCCGAGTACTGACCGTGCTCCACTCCCTCTGCTTCCTCTGCTTTCACTTCCTGTTTGACTCTCATATAAACTGAGACCAGTCCATGTGCTGATCGTGAAGTATTGCCAGTTTATCTGCCTTATCAAGCGTTATTCTTCATCTGTTACTGATTGATTTCCTGTGTATGATTCTGCCTGACTTCTTGACTCACGGTATTTGTACTCTGCCCCTTTTGTTCTGACGCCTGATAGGACTGATGTTTGTGTTTGGACTCATTGCCTGCCTCTCCACTATTGTCTCTGCTTCTGCCCTTGTGTACGACGAACGATCTGCTTGCTTCTCTGACTTTGACCCTCTGCCTGATTGTCGACATCTGTTTAAAGCCTTGACCTTTAATAAACTTCCACTCATGGATTCTAACCAAACTCCAGCATCTCTGTTACACCACCCCGGTAGATCCGCCACTGTGTACAGGGTGCCATTGCTTTCAATAAGAAACCTGTTACATCAAACACAGAATATCACCATGATGAAATTAGTGGTGTATCAGTAAATATTTATACAATACATAACCGTAGTCTTATGGAGTTTTATGTTGTTAAAAAGTGGGTAGGTGTAGGGATTATGGGGTTATGAAAGTATGAACATTATACACTTAATATTTTAGTGAATATGTGTATATATAATGTATACTTTTACATATGCAAAGAATTACATGCATTGTTGAGATGCCGCATAAGGAAAACAATTGAAAGCAATTAAGTACCCTTCATGTCGAAAAATGACGTTAAATGGATATCCTGAGCGTTAAACTGTGACGCCGAGGGATCCTGAATAAGTGAGGAGTTGGGAGTGAAAACGCCCTTGTCTGGTCCCCTAGAAGTCTGACATCTGCTAGATCCATATTTAATTTGTTTTTAGGTCACAGGCAAGGAAGATGAGGCAAAGCGGACCGAAGTTGCAGCACTATTACTTTAATAAACTAAACAAAATGATAATCCAAACAGAATATAATTCACAGATGGCAAACACTCATAACAGTAATAGCTAAACATAAACAGTGCCAGACCAAGCACTGAGCGAACTGAGGGTAATTTACATACGACGTAATGAACAAAACAAGAAAATTATATATCGCAATTAATTGTTTGACAGCACTAATATATATTTATTTATTTATATAGTAAAGACAATACACAATTTTAGTTTATCAAAAGCCACTTTGTTTCTTATTACAATTATTATATCGCTTATCTATTATATATTATTCTCTTATTTTTGTTTTCTATCTGATATATGTAAAACTGTGTATGTGTGCCATATAAACCTGATGAAATAAACCCAAACAAAATGATGAAAACACTGCACAGTATTTCCCAGAAACTGAATAAGATATAGAAAGAGTAACTGGAACTCAGCCAGATCTTATCCCCCACTAGAGCAGCAAACAGGGAAATCCCAGAATGTCTCTGATGTAGCATATAAATTGAAGCCAGTCCGCTCATTTATTCACATTTGGTCAGTCAAGTGGCTTAAAGTGAAGACCGTCAAGAGATTGAAACAATGAAGACTGTGGCAGCTCTACTTGTTTTTGTCAGTTTGGCCATTGTTGCTACTGAAGGTAAGATTGTTTTTGCTTTTTTTTAAACATTTCACTAACTCAGCACAATCTGTTGCTTCGTTGTTTCAGAAAAATAATTTCCGTCATTTATTTTTATTATCCTCCAGGGAAGCCCGGGATTGGAATCCAAAGATGTTTATGTCGTGGTGCTGGTCTCAAAATGGTGAGGCCAAAGCTGATAGACAAAGTTGAAATTCACCCTATTAGTCCATCCTGTGGACATCTGGAGGTTGTGTAAGTACATTATTATTTCTGATTGAATTTAAGACATTATCAATCTATGTTCTCTTTAAATAACCTGATGATGTGTCTGAACAGTGTCACACTGAAAAATGGTGAAGGTCAAAGATGCTTAAACACAGAGTCATTGTTTACCAAGAACATAATTGAGAGGATTGCAAAAAAGACCAGGTGAGTCATATCAATCACATAACAACTGATATTGAAGACCTGAGCTTCATATCTTTCATATTTAAAAAATGAATACAATGGAGTAATGTTTATTTATGTTTCTTCTTTTTTAGGAGTGCTCAGTAAAATGTGTGAAGGCTGTGGCCACTGTGGACTCGATTCTTTCATTTATTACAATAGAGTATTTTATTTATTATATTTACACATTATGTTATGAGTAGTTTAATTTATTTAAAAACAATGTGTTGGATGTTCTTCTGTTTGTTGTTAAATGTCAGATGAAAGTTTCAAATAAAATCTTGTGAAGGTTTGATAATTTTTGCATTTATGGTCTTGGTCATTGGTTCCTGAAGAAATATTAGTTATGTTACATGTCTCTGTGTGTGCAAAAAGTAAACAGGAGATGCAAAGTAAAAATGCAAATAAAGATGCAAAGTAATTGCCTGGTCAGATGCAACCAATTAATTTCCCCCCCCCCATACCATTTAACACTTAAAAACAGTATGTTATTTCCATATTAAAAATATACAATAAAAAGGCATATTTATATGACATCATCCTAAAAACCAAAGCTAGCGCAACAAGACACAATACGAAACAACAAGGGAAACTGAGTAATGGAAAATATCTCAACACCACAAATCAAGGGTGAACACGGAAATATCACATTTCTGACAATATACAGTATATGAAAATGGTACAAGAAATACCATAGTTAAGAAGGGGACAATAACAACACTGTGAATAAGTTTTCATTTGAGTCTGTAGGAGTGTGTTCACCAGTCACAGGGAAACCGCAAAAATGACCTGTCACTAAAAGAAGACAATCCAAATTTAGTACCTACAGGCTTGTTCACACAGGAAAGGGATGAATCACAGTGAAATGAAAAAATTAAAGTGTTTTAAAAAGTTCAACTTCTTTTGACTTGACACCATGTCTTAAATACACAGACAGAGCATACTGTATGTGTGAGATGTGGTCAAAGAAATTTGGCTAGGCTGTTCATTGCATAAAATGCTTAAGTAAGTCTTACAAGTTAGTCATATTTTTTTTTCTTTAAGACTGGTCATAACTTTTTTAAATCAATTAGATAAAAATTTATATTGGTCTAATTTTCAATCTGAAAACTAAGACTGATTATCCCTATAGCTAACTGCTACTGAGAAGCCATTTTACTCATAGATACATCACAATACACTCTAAAAAAATCTGTAAAAATAAGCCACAATATACTGTATATTTTGAAGGAATTTTTCCGTATTTATTTTTTACAGGTGTTTTACCAGTGTTTTGAATTTTACACCTCATTGCATTGTGTTTTGTGGTTAACAGAAATGTCTGTAAAATCAATGGATAATGTCATGTCATGTGTAATGAGCTGCCAGTACAGTTTCTTTTTCACAGTGTAGGGAAGAAAAGATAATCGCAATATTCATGTCGTGCAGATTTTAAAACACAGTCTTAGCATGATGACTATGTTTATGCAACTGCCCCCCAATCTCATGAGAAAATGTAACTAGTTTGTGTTTTGGTAAATTGGTGGCAAAATACATAAACACAAAGAATAAGAATGTAGCTTATGTGTATAAGAACCAGATTGGGTTCATATGTATTACTAAACAGCATGTCGATGAGGTAATATAAACATAAAGTTTAACAATCAGCACTATAGTGTGCCAGACATACACACACTTAACCTACATGTTCACAAAACATTGTTATTTGTATGTTGGTCTTTTGCTTCTGCATTAGAAATGCAACAGAAAATATCAAAGTAAACATTTTGCTCATGACATGAGTTTGCAAAATGTTTTTCCCCCTTCATAAGTGTGAGCTTCTTATTAAGACTCTATTCCATATAGAGGTAGTGAAAACTGATGACTGATTTCTCTGAAAACAGAAGTTGGGTTCACGTTTGACGTGATGCCACTGATTTTCATCATCACAACATTGGTCATTTCATAATCCAAAATATTGTTTTTATAATGGCAGTTTAAATATTTGAATAATTTATGCACATGGAGTTGAACACTGTTTGCTGTTGTCTGACCAAAGAGTATTATAATTAAGGATGATTGCCAGTATAATGGATGCTTTAGCACTTGTGCAGAGATTTTACATTTGATCCCTTCATTTACCTTGGGCTTCAAAGAGTGTTTGAAAGAATTTACACCAACTTCCAAAATTGCTGTAAAACTAATTATAATTCTTCCTCATTGGCCAGAATAATCTTTGCACTAAACGACACGAGACAACGTCAGGGCATTTCAAAGAAATGGGAAATCAAAACTGCTGTGCTTGTGAAATTGAAACTGGGAACTGAGTCCTCTCTGTAAATCCCTGATCTTCTGACAGCTATAAGTACTGTAGCTGAACTGGCAATAACAGTCTTTGACAATCGTCAATACTTTAAAAACTATGACGACTACAGCAGTTTTTGTTTTTCTTTCCTGTCTGCTTGCAATGGAAGTACAAGGTGAGTGTTGCCTATTAAGACCTATAATTGAATATTTGTAATATAACTGTATCTCTTAAAAATATTAGTTTTTTATCATGCTGTTCTGCAGCCTATAAAGTACAATTTTCCTTCCAGGGCAGAAGTTTTCCAAAGGCAGGTGCATCTGTGCTGACAAAGGAGTGAATGTGGTTTTACTGAAGAACATTGAGAAGGTTGAAATCATTCCTCCAAGTCCGTCTTGCGGGAAACAGGAGATTATGTAAGGACAAAAACAATGTACAGATATTTACTATTAATGATCATGCTGCTGTCTCAACCCTCTTGAACACCTTCAACTCATCTTTCCTTTTTTATTTCCAGTGTCAATCTGAAGAGCACAGAGCGGAAATGCTTGAATCCGGAGTCTAAATTCACACAGAATTTAATCAAGAGGGCTCTTGAAAAGATGTGAGTGTAACATTTTTTGTTGTTTGTTTGACCTATTGGCAATTTCTGAAATGAATAAATTATATACAAATAATATAGAATATTTAAACTAATATATAATTAACTATTTCTGATCTTTACAGGGCCCGGCAGTAGATGCTTAGTGCGAGACTGGATTAGCTGCTGTGTTATAATGCCAATGAAGAACATCCTCAGATGCTGTATGACCTCTAGCTGACA
This sequence comes from Sinocyclocheilus grahami, assembly GCF_001515645.1. Taxonomy (NCBI): domain Eukaryota; kingdom Metazoa; phylum Chordata; class Actinopteri; order Cypriniformes; family Cyprinidae; genus Sinocyclocheilus; species Sinocyclocheilus grahami. The sequence goes on from NW_015505632.1 coordinate 419,271, forward strand.
GTTTGCATACATTGCATTAGTTTGCCTAGAACACATATGCATAAACTGTAAATATTTTCTGCTTGATAATTTATACAACTGACTGTGTAGTAATTATAAATTTCAAATTATAAAATTATAAAAAGTAAACACACACGCACACACTCTCACACACACACGCACACACACACTCTCTCTCTCTCTCTCACACACACACATATAAATATATATATATATACAGTAGTAAACATTTGAAGTGGATCAAAGTCTTTCATCAAAGTTGTCCTAAAACCTAAAACCAAAATGCGTTCTTGTCTTGTCTTAGGACAACTTTGATTAACTTTTTTGATCCACTTCAAATGTTGACTACTGTATATATCATTTTGTGTATAATTTTAGTTTTATGCTCATAAAACAAATAAACACTGTTGTTGCTGTTATACAGTCCACTTATGATGTTTATTATTTCATTGTCCATCTGTGTCCACTGTGTTATCAAATAAAAGTTTTTGTCTTCCATAAATTCTAGCTCTTTGGTCTCTGTTAATTCTTCGCGCAAAAACTGTTTTAGCATAAAGGACAAGGGTGCATCTTCAAGGAATGGAAACATTGTCTAAAACTGTCTAAAGCACAAAATTGAAAATCAAAGGAGGCTATCTTGGTTCACTTGAATAAGATGACCTTGTATTTGGGACAAGAAGCCTCCTGAGGGACTTATCTCAACTGTCAGATTTTTGTACATCATGCACAAAATATTCATTCATTCATTCATTCATCACAAGTGTAAATGCATTTTGACAATTTAGTTAAAATTATTGACATACAAATCGAATAACATTATCCCAGTCAGAGTGATATGTCTGAATTACATATGAATCATAAACAGGCCAATATTTTTTAATATACTGAAGTGATTTCATAATTGCATGTAAACATGATTCTGCTCAAATGAAATAAATGAGTGTAATGAAATAATGCAATAAATGAATGAAAATAAAATAATAACTTAATGAATTCTAAAATGTAAGAATCAGAATAAGAAAGAGCTTTATTGCCAAGTGTGTTTATACACACAATACATTGGTCTTGATTACAGGAACTTCCAGTGCTGAAAAACAGTACAGACATAGCGCAGACGTACATAAATTAAGCTAATAAAATGAAATATAACACTAATAATAAAAACAATAGACTATTCTAAAGTAGATTAGAATAGATAAAAATAGACAAATGACTATAATAAAAAAGTAACTTTGAATTTTATTCAGTTCAATTCACATTTATTTGTATAGCACTTTTCCCGAAACAAATCTTTACCAAGCAGCTTCACAGAAAATTGAAGTTTCTACATTATATTTAATTAGGAGTAGCTTATCAGAGGTGACTATGTCAAGTTTATGTCCATATGTCAGAAATGTACAGTAAATATCATGCAGTTAGTTAATGACGTATTCAAACAAAAGATGAACACTATTAACAGCAATGATTATTGCAATCAAACTTATAGAAACATTTGGTAATTTTGTATGTTGGTTCATGGTTGGCATCATCTGAGGTCCTCTGAGGGGTTGGCATCATCTCTTCTCAGGTGTTTAGTCATCTCAGATCTTTTTAAGGGTTGAATCCAGACTGAAGCTTGTGTAATTCCAAGTTACCTTGGATGCCCATCCTGTGGCAGAAACAGAGAAGCAAATAGAAAAAAATTAGCACAGCGTACAAGTAAGTTGTAATATTTTGTACGTGATAGGTAAAGGAACTTAATAGGTAGCCAGTGCAGAGACTGTAAAATTGGGGTAATATGATCATATTTTCTTGACCTGGTAAGGACTCTAGCAGCTGCATTTTGGACTACCTGTAGCTTGTTTATTGAATATGCAGGACAACTACATAGCAGTGCATTACAATAGTCCAGTCTTGAGGTCATCAGAAACAGGTAACCCCGTCCGTAGCTTGGCAATGTTTCTAAGATGGAAGAATGCTGTTTTTGTAACATGGGAAATATGAATTTCAAAACAAAAGTTGCTGTCTAATATTACATCCAAATTTTTGACTGTAGAGCAAGTAACAGTATATCCGTCTAGATGGAAATTTTAATCTAATAGATTCTGTGTTATGAGATTCTTTGTCTTATCCTAATTTAATAGGAGAAAATTATTGGTCATCCAATCTTTTAAATTTTTAACACTCTATTAGCTTAGTTAATTTAGAAGTTTCATCTGGTCTTGTTGAAATATATAGTTGGTATCATCAACATAACAATGGAAACTAATCTCATATTTTCTAATAATATTGCCAAGGGGCAACATGTATATTGAAAATAGCAGAGGGCCTAAGACAGATCCTTGCGACACTCCATGCTTTACTGGTGTTAACTGATAATACCAGCATGCATAATCACTCTATTTTTAAAAATATATATGTAGCAGTTGAAGTGACATTTCCAGATTTCCCAAAAAGCTTTCTTTTTTTTCAGTTTCAGTTTTGCATTTCATCAGCATGATTGTGTTAAGTCATTAGCTTAGACTTCAACACAATGTCTGGTTAAGATCCTATATAAAGAAAAGGGTAGTGAAAACACTTGATAACATTCCAATGAAATGAGAAGTTTTGTCTAATGACCTGATTTGCAGTTTGTTTATGCATTAAACTATTTGGTATGAATTTCAACATTGGAACTCTGATTAGTCACTGAATTTCATCATTAGAAAATTTTCATAACTGAAATATTTAATAATCTGCAAATAAATGTTACTTGCTTTAAGTTAAGTATTGTACATACCATACAAATATATGACAAAACCCATTTTGACTAGAAACTTTTCCTGAAGGTTTGGTTTATTCCAGTTTATCTTCAAACTTACCTGGCTCACCAAAAAAGTCTCATTTGAAAAACACGACCCAGGAGTGCTTAGAGAAAACTATACAATAATTTATAGACAAACAACTCACACACATTACTGGCCAATATATGTCATCAGCTTTTTACCATCAAATGTAACAAATATTGTTTAGACTGACTTGAAAATAAAGAGGTAGTGAAAACAACTGACCATCTTCCACAGAAAATACACTTTTTGTCCCACATCCTTGTTTGTGGTTTCTTAATGCCTTCATAATAAATAAATGAAACACCCACAAGCACACCAGCAAAACCAAAAGATCCCAGCCACACTTTGTGATCATGGAGATGGAACATTATTATAATTTTTTTTATTTTACAGACCAAAAAGGACTGTAACAGATCTTGTGTTAAATAGGTAAAGGTAAATATTTATAAATTTGATCAACTTGCTAAAAAAAACTTTTGGCTAGCATATCACATGCGTAATGTAACTTAATTAGCAAGTACATTCAATGAAGTAAAACATTCACTGGCAAAAATGGTAATCACAAAAACTATAACATATCAGAAACAGTATTTAACATGTAAACACACACGCACACACACACACACACACACACACAAAATTACATCAGTTGACGCAGATATTTGAGTTTAAATTACACACAGTATTAAACAGATGTAAAATATATATATATATATATATTATATCAACAGAACTTTACATATAGGTTGATAAATAAATTAAATAAATTAGATTTTTTGCAATCATGCATTTATTTATGTTGTGGCAGTAGATCCACTCATTATCTTTTTAGAGTATAAGCTAAGAAGCTTTTTTATTTTTTCATTGGTTGTTATTGACTTGGCTGAACTGTGGTGTTAAAACTATAATCTTTGGGTTACTGCATTGAAAATGTTCTTTAATGATGACCAGCAGCTAATACTCTGATGCTAAGCAGGGTTGAGTCTGGTTAGGATTAGGATGGCAGACGTCTTTGGGAAAACACTGCAAGAAAAAAATCTGTAGAAAAATTGATATTATCCTAGCAGATAGGGGTGTTGGTGGTTAAGGGGTGGTTGACTATTAAGAAAGCTGATTTCAGTAAATGGTAGGACCACATTTACATCCAATTGGTAAACAGTCAAAAATTAAACAAACTTCAACTTCACAGTGTAGCTATAAACAGGAGCAGGAATCAGTCAGATTGAATGCACAGAAATGGTTGGTTGTTACTTGGGTGCCTGTCACCTTGTACTGTATTTATCTGCACAGATTTCCTTGAAACAGTGGGTCATTATCATTAAAATTATTGCAAATGATTGTGTTAATAAATAGGTTCAGTGTGCATTTTATCTATTTGTGTATTGTTACCTTAATTTATATACAACATATATACAACATATTGTAATGTGTTTAAAAACAGACAATAAAAGCCATGAAATTCAATAAATTAAAATGTTTTTAAAATATCTGAAATGTCCAATGTTTTTCAATGTTTTAGCCTAACATCTAGTAGTACTCCCGCCAAAACACAATTCCCACTATATTCCAGTCATATGCCTGAAAAAAAACATCTGTTTATAGAAGTAATTATCCCAGTCTTATATATGTTTTCCCATATTGATGACATTTGTGCATGTCAGCATTTCCAAATTTCTATAAATCACTGTTTTTATTAAAGACTTTAAAATAGAACATGCAATGCAAATTAAAAGTGTAGTGAGAACCACTAACAACTGACCTCTATTAAGCTCTATTTAAAAATAAAGAAAGTGTTGGTCTGTGTAGTTCGTGGTTTACATCACCACACTGAGATTCAGCTGTCTGCACAAGGCCACAGAACAACAACAGTACAATGTGTAGAATAGTTCAATAAACAAGGAATCATTATTGAGTGATGCACATTTTAGATAATATTTTGATTCTTAGGTTGGTATGCAGTCGTCTCCATTGTCAGATATTTTACTAGAGCACAGCAGCATTTCAATGGGGCTTGTGCAACAGTAAAAAGGTCCAGCTAAGCCCCTGGTTGTTGAAGGATTCAGCTGATTCGTTGACTCACTCATAATCACTCTTGTTTTGTACCTGAAACTGAAACCTAAAAAGAGAACTAAAACTGAGGGGAAACCCTGATCCTACAGTATTTAAATGAACTCCTGAAGTCCTTCAGTCATAATCTCACTGACCCAGACATAACACAAGCACAGTTCAACGAGAGCAAGAAGACAATGAAGACTATTGCAGCTTTTGTTCTTCTCGCCTACCTGATCGCTGTAGGGGTGAAAGGTGAGTTTGAGCTCTGAGAATCGCAGATCAAGAGCATTCAGCATATCTTCAGAATGTACATTTGCTTATGGTAATATTTTGCAGTTAATAGATTCTAATGAAATATATGACATTTCTCTTCCAGGACAGGACAGGTCTTCAAAGGGCAGGTGCCTCTGTGCAGACAAAGCTGCAAACATGGTTTTAGTGAAGAACATTGAGAAGGTTGAAATCATCCCTCCAAGTCCATCTTGCCGCAAACATGAGATTATGTAAGCACAGCCTACATTTGTATACAATCATTTATTTTCATTTTCAATGAATTTGTCAACTGTAAAACAAACCCAAGTAAGATTCAGCTCATTGCTTTTTATTCTTTCATAGTGTCACTCTGAAGAATGGTGCAGGACGGAAGTGCATGAATCCAGAGTCAAAATTCACTCAAAATGTCATCATAAAGGCTCTTGAAAAGAGGTGAGAATAGTATATTTAATCATGCTTCACATATATATTCAATGCAAAGATGTAGATTTGTGTGGCACAGAGTAATTAAAAAAAGACTTAATTGATTGATTAATGGGAAATGAAACTAAATTTAACCTATTTCTGATCTTCACAGGAGCCAGCAGACAGCACCACACAGTACAACTGCCTCTGTGCCACTGAAGAACACCATAACATCATCATCAGCACCAACATCCTTCAAATGACTTCATATGTATTCATATTCTGCCTCATAAGTTGGAGTTCAATTTAGAAAAAAAAACTTTAAAACTAAAAATATTTCCCGTCTAAGCTGATTAAATTATTTTTTCTCTAACCACTTGGTTGTTTTCACAAATGTATTTTCATAAGACCACTGAACAATGTGTCATATGTACAGTCTTTTTATAATATGCTGATTATATTTTCATTATCCACAAAGATGTGTCAAATAAAGCTTTTCTATCTATAAATGATGTCTCCTGACCTCTTTCAGAGTAGTTCTTGCATTCTGACATTCTGAGTGTAAATTAATATGACACTCCAGCCCTCTATGAACACCTTGGCAATTGAAATCGCCATTGGCTAGTACATTTTACAGTTTACTCGCCAGACTGATAAATAAATAAATAAATATATATATACATATATATATATGTTTGTTTGTAAAATGGCACAGTTTTATAAATATCTGAAAGTACACTCTTAACATCAGTCAGTCAAGCATTATAATATGATAATCAATATTATTTAATGATAGAACTTTAGTAATTAGAATTCAAACTTGATAACCATGTATGAATGCATATTAGTCATTTTAACTGAACTTCGGACTGGTGGTGGTGCTTTTTTGGTCAATCAGTGTTTCTGTAAAAAAAATTACAAATTGGGGAAAAACTAACAAAAATACTGATAAGATAATAATAATACGAATTCTACTAATAAGAACGATATAAAATGCACCAAGGATTAATGAGCTACTGGATTCATGAATATTAATCAGGTTGTGTGCGTTCGCTCGAACTGATTTGCTGAAATCAAAACAGGGACGATAATAGGTGAGCACCAGCCAATGAGATTGCCGTTTGCGCATTAGTTCCGCCTACTACCGGAGAAAGCGGTAGTTCTTAAAAGCTGAAGAATTCCAAAAGAACTCCGTTATTTTTACAGCAAAATACAACGAAGAATATCGTTTACATGTAGCGCGCAAACTACTTCAGTCTGTGTGCATTGAATTTATTTAATACACGAGTTTCACAAACTTATACTTAGCCTCCAACTCACACACTGGCGAGTAAAATCTGAGAATTTATTAGCAATTGGCTAATATTAGACATCATTTAGTCACCCAGAGTGAAGATTTAGTCGCATATGTGAGTGATTTACTCGCAATGTAGAGGGTTGTCACTCCAATAAGCAATAGTCTCATGGGTAACAATAGTCTCATCTAAAACACAAGGTCTGGGAAGTGAAAACTTTTAACTAAATTTTTAGTAAAAAAAATTTGCTAAACAGAGTCTCAGTTATAAACAGCTATTTTTGACTTATAGACTTTTGCCACTGTAGATTGCCACTGCACCGGATAAATCAATCAACTGAAAATGACATACCTACATAATGAATTTAAATCCAGCTTAGCATCACAGTAAGAATCTATTTTTTAAAGTATTTTAAAATAGAAAACGGGTATTTTAAATTGTAATAATATTTCACAATATTACTGTTCCCAAACTTTTGAATGGCAGTGTATTTCAATTTCAATTTATCTATGTACTATATTGATATTCCTGAAAGAAAAAAAACAGCTGTTTATACCAATAATTATACCAGTCTTATAAGGGGTTTTCTCATATTGATGTTTTTCAATAAATCACTGTTTTGACTTTAAAATAGAACACAGAATGTAAAATAAAAGGGTAGTGAGTGAGAGGAACTAACTGACCTATTAACATCTATTTAAAAAGAAGTGTTGGTCTGTGTACTAGTCTGTGGTTTCCATCACCACTGTGATTCAGCTGTCTGCACAAGGTCACAGTCTGATATTCAGAACAACAGCAGCACAATGTAGACAATAGTTCAATTTACAAGGAAGAGACATACATTTTACGTACAATATTGTCAGTTACTTTTGACTATCATTCATCAGCTAAGAAAAATAGTTTGAAACTAAGCCACAGCAGATTCAAATGTCACATGTGTCTTATAGCGTTTCACATTACAATGGGGCTTGTGCAACAGTAAAAAAAAGTCCAGCTATGCCCCTGGTTGTTGAATATTCAGTTGAGTAAATGATTCACTGACTCACTCATAATCACACTTATATTGTACCTGAAGAATGTATTGTTTTTTTAACATATCTATTGAAAAATGGTTCAGTGACTCACTTATTCGTTGCCATGCCACCTACTGGTGCAATGTTACCCACATAAAGAGTCACTGGAAACTGGAAAAAAGTATTAATACTTACATAGACTGATATCTGTAAATTCATAATAAAAATGTGCATTAAATTACACCATGTTTATGTTTTTAATGTTTTAATGGCCTAATGCTTCTCATTGCAATAATAGTCTAATATTGAAAATAATTGCAATTTAATTGCAATAATAGTCTAATATTGACCAAAGAAACCGATCTTTGGAATGATTGCTTCCTCATTCTTGGAAAGGTCAAGTCTACATGAAAAGAAAGTGTTTCCGAGAAACGAGACAAGTACAGATGCAGGACCATAGAAACAAAAACTGAAAAACTGTCAGGGAGGGAAAACCCCTTACAAAAGCATAAAAACAAAGCAGCTGAACTTAATCATACACTTCATTAACCAGCCATTAGGAAGGTGAAAACATAAAATGAATACCATGAAAATCATTACAGCTGTGGTTATTCTAGGCTGCCTGCTTGTTGTAGAGGTGGAAGGTGAGCTTGATCTCTGAACTTTAGAGATTGAACAAATGCAAATTTTGTTTTTCATACTGTGCATTTATATTGTGAAACCTTCTTTGCATGGCAGGATGTTGCAGATAATGGTAAAATGCACTGTTTTTCTCTTCCAGGACAGGCTAGAGTTCCGAAGGGCAGGTGTTTTTGTGCTGACAAAGGTGTGAACATGGTTCCTCCAAAACTGATTGAGAAGGTTGAAATCATTCCACCAAGTCCCTCTTGTAAAACCCAGGAGATTGTGTAAGTGTATACTGTTATTTACATACAAATATTCTCTAAATATTGTACATCTCTGTTTAAATACGCTGACTGACATAAATAATCATGCAGCTTATTTTGTCTTGTGTTTTTGTAGTGTTACTCTGAAAAATAGTACAGAGCAGAAATGCTTGAATCCAGAATCTAAATTCATGCAGAAATACATCATGAAGGCTATTGAAAAAAGGTTAGTATAAACCTTTAATATTTTTATATTATATTTTGCTTATAATGTCCATACAATATGAATACTTATCTCTCTCACACACTCTTTTTTACATAATAAACAGAGAAGGCTCACTATCAACTGTTTCTGCTTATTTTTAGGAGCCTGTAGAAGAAATAGCCTGCAAATGAATCCATATGAGCTATTGTGAAGTGAAGAACATATATCAGCACCCTACAATCAGTAACCAACATCCTTCAGACAAATCTTGAACTGAAATTTAATGTAAATCTTTCCTTAATGTTTGCTTAATGTCTGATGATCTGATAAACATGATCATTAATAACTGTTGTACATTTTAAAAATAGTAACGCAAAACATGCCTGATTACAGTGTGTCATATGTACAGTCTTGCAAAATAAAGCTTTTGTTGACATTTCAGTATATATATTTTTTGTACTTATGGTCATTCTATAGAGCATAGATTAAAAATAAGCTAAATAAAAAAACAATAAAATGTCATTATAAGTAGCCTGTTTGGAAGAAATATTATATGCGACCCTGGACCACAAAACCAGTCTTAAGTCGCTGGGGTATATTTGTAGCAATAGCCAAAAATACATTGTATGGGTCAAAATTATAGATTTTTCTTTTATGCCAAAAATCATTAGGATATTAAGTAAAGATCATGTTCCATGAAGATATTTTGTAAATTTCCTACTGTAAATATATTAAAACTTAATTTTTGATTAGTAATATGCATTGCTAAGAACTTCATTTGGACAACTTTAAAGGCGATTTTCTCAATATTTAGATTTTTTTGCACCCTCAGATTTTCAAATAGTTATATCTCTGCCAAATATTATCCTAACAAACCATACATCAATGGAAAGCTTATTTATTCAGCTTTCAGATTATGTATAAATCTCAATTTCGAAAAATCTACCCTTATGACTGGTTTTATGGTCCAGGGTCACTTACTAAATCTGTGAAATGTGAACCTTAAATTTTAAATATAAATTTAGGTTTGCACATTAAGTCTAAATAAGTCATATTGAAAGGCAAATTGGTCAAGCTATGCACTCTTAAAAAAATGTCTGTTCAGCTTGTAACAATAGCGGAACCCTTTTATGTGCTAAAGAACCATGCTTTGAAAGTGCTATGTAGAACCTTAATGGTGTTATAAATAACTTTTTTAATGATAGTTTATTTTCATTAATATTACTATATTTACATATTAGTATTATCAATATATTATTAATTGCTCTTTTTTTTGCCTCTTTATCTACATAGTCTCATAATATCTTATAGCCTCTATTAGGGTTTTACATTAAAACAACAACAGCATGTTGTGTGAATTATGTACTTTTTATTGAAAAGTTAAAAAAATTTGAATTGTAGCAAAAATGTCAGTGCTCTTAACAAGCTATTACTGTAGCTGAATATATTAATAAATGACAATTGACAATGAACATGAACAAATACATGAAGTAAAACACAAAACAGGACAAAAAAATAGATGTGATGAAGACAAAGTTTCGGTGAAATATCTTCACAATCCTCAGTGATGCCTTTAGGTCCATCATTTGGTGTAACTGAGTGGCAGTTTCTCTCTGCAGATGATGAGGCTGTGAGATGTGATGCATCTGAAATACACAACATGTATAAAACAATGGTGTTCACAAAGGCCAAAAGTAGCAAAAATTGACAGAATGTGAACCCTTCACAATGTTAAAAGGAAAAAGTAATACTGTAGAATGTCAGGGGATAGTTCTAATGTTTTTTTTGTGACTGCATGTTTATGCATAAACCCAAGTAATAATTGAAAAAAATATAGCAATATGGATTATGAATGTAATATTTCTGTTACTTAGCGGAGAAGAAATGTCCTCATCTTAACAGAGCTGCTACATGTGACCAAAAAAACATTACATTTGTATTTAAATTGAAGAAAAATCATTTACCTGTTGAGAGTGTGTTGATCGTCTGTAGTTGAATGGCTGAGCACCAGAAAATCAATAATGAGGTAACTTTAACAGTTACAGATTTGAAAAACCAAAAGGCGGGAATAAAGAGCCCTAAACTGGTCAGAGGAGAACTGGCCCCCCGACTGAGCCTGGTTTCTCCCAAGGTTTTTTCTCCATTCTGTCACTGATGGAGTTTTGGTTCCTTGCCGCTGTCGCCTCTGGCTTGCTTAGTTGGGGACACTTCATTTCCAGCATTATCGTTGACATGATTGCAAAGATATTATTTAAACTGAACTGAGCTGGATGTTGACATCACTGAATTCATTGATGAACTGTCTTTAACTGAAAAATGAGTGTTTACTATTGTCATTTTGCATTATTGACACTATTTTCCTAATTAATGCTGTTCAGTTGCTTTGTCACAATCTGTATTGTTAAAAGCGCTATATAAATAAAGGTGACTTGACTTGACTTGACTAAACTCTAACACAAAGAACCATTTTGGCATAAAAGGGTTCTTCAGGGAGTTAAGGTTCTAAATAGAACTGTTACTACGTGTAAAGAACTATAATGTTTTGAGTGTGGAACGCAAAATAAGCATCTGAAGGCTGGTATAAAGCTATTCTTCATTATTTAGCATACATTTTTGACTGGAGTAATAACACCAAATGTTTAAAGGAATGCTTTGGTTTTGGAACATTATCACATTCCAGGCAACAACAAAGCTTAACTGTTGAGGACCATGCCTCTCATCAGATCAATGTTATGACTTATGAGACGGTCTCCAGATATGTAATTACATGGGACCAAAAAGCATGGCGATGGAGGGCATCATCCTGGCTGGTTTTCCTCAAGTTCGAAAAAGGAAAGTAAAATTAAATCCCCATCACTTTGTAATAGTAAAGGTTAATCCAACCATCATCTATTAAAATAAAAGGATGGTGCTCTGCAGCTTTCAGCCGGATTACATTTGCTGACAAGTCTGCACAGATGTTTGAATAGTAGATTATGAACTACCAAAGCCACACAACCATGATGTGGATTCCTCAAGTTGTTATTCACTTCCATAAACAAGATGGGTGTCAAAAGCAGATCCATGAATTGAATGTTTACTTAATCCCTTAATGTAAAAAATGGGGTAAACAGATTTGGCTTGCTGTTAAAAAACAACAACTATTTTTTCCATTTTACTTCAATTCTGTGTACTAATGCGGTTTATACTTTTAATTTGGCATTATGTACTATTGACATGTTGACTCATGACAAATTGCATGACGTTCTCCATTTGTAAGTCGCTTGGGGTAAAAGTGTATTCTAAATCCAAGATATAGGGCTCAAGCTCATAATTTTTTGTTGTTTATCTGATAGCCCTGCTGAAAAAAAACAGCATATGCTGGTTAGGTATGTTTTGATGCTGGGATGCTGGTTTAAACTGGTCCTTTGCCAGCACATGACCAGCATAAACCAGCAAAAGGACCAGCATAAACCAGCAAAAAGGACCAGCATAAACCAGCAAAAAGGACCAGCATAAACCAGCAAAAAGGACCAGCATAAACCAGCAAAAAGGACCAGCATAAACCAGCATCAAAACATATCTAACCAGCATATGCTGGTTTTTTTCAACAGGGATGCTTTTTTTCTTTTCTATGAAACTTAAAGCGGAGAACCACTGCTGTGATGGTAAGCTCTGGGTGGAAGGTGAGCATGTCGACTGATTTACAAGATAAAACTGCATCCGAGCATGAAGCCAAGAAAACATCAGCTGTATCAACAGGTCAGATAGGACGTAACCAATCTCACATTTTTATGCGCAAGGTGGTTAGCCTACGTTCATCCTGGATTTTCTTGTTAAACAATCTTTGAAAACCAACCTTGATTTTAAAAAATGAAGACCCGACATCCAAAAAAATAATAATAATCCTGGGTAAAGTTGACTCAAATTGCCTTTGACGTGAGCTTGTCTGGAGCTGAAGACAAAGTAGTCAATAAATACTCATAAAAGTTTTTTTTTTTCAAAAGATATGAGCAACGCTGGTGTTTAGGCTTATTTCCAATCTTATGGCTCCCTCTACTGGAACGTTAAAGAATAACCAATTTAACATGTATCGTAGTAACGGTCGCCATATCTCTGAAAGGGCGGTGACTTCTGGTGCATGCGAGCAGAAATCGGGAGGAATGTGGTGTACACAAGACTGCTTTGAATGCCTTGTCTTTGTATCCGACTGTTTTCAATACGCTGTTCCGTCGTCCTTGGGAAAAAAAAGAGAAGTAATCTCACGTTCCGAATAGCTTTTTAAAGCCGTCGGGCAGGAAAAATATGGGGAATTGCCACACAGTAGGACCAAACGAAGCCTTGGTGGTATCAGGTAACATATCCTATCAACTGCCTTCAGTTTTTCTCAAAGTAGTCCGCTTTTCGCGTGTATTATACTCATCTGAAATGTAGCTAACGTAGAATGTGTACGTTAATCATCATGCATTTTATTCTACTGCAATTAACGCTTATTTTCTCAAGCATTTCAGTTGAGTAGTGTGTAGTCATTCGTGCTTGCCTGTTGCATTGTAGTTTGTGTTGCATGAAAAGACAACCCATCCCTCTCGGCTCGTGTTGTTGTGCCTCCCTCATGCTCGTTTCTGTTCGATTTTGACGTGCTTGCGCAATTAAATCGATTTTTCTCGAAATCTTCTTGGTCTTGAATATCGATTGCTTATGTAGTAGTTTAGATTAAGCACACGACTTACGTATTGTTTTTTTTTTTTTTTGACTGTATACATTTTATTTTTATGTGATCCTGCCAAGTCCTTAGTATAAATATTTTTAAGCCACCTTTTTTTGAAGACTAATGTTACTATAACACGTTTTGTCGCTGCAGAATAAAGTGGTTGTGTTTCATAGAAACGGTTTCAATCAAGACCAGGGGTGCCCAATCCTGTTCCTGCAACCTTGATTAAACACAACTGAACGAACTAATCAACATCTTCAGGAGCACTTGATCATTACAGGCAGGTGTGTTTGGAACTGAACTCTGCAGGTAGGCAGATCTCCAGGAACAGGATTAGGCTCTCTAGTGATCAAAGACCTTTTAGCATACCCCCGTTTATAAAAATTGGGATTTGTCTAATGTTACACAGTTCAAAGCCTTGATTTCTATTTGTCATTTGTTGTCTTCCTGCTACGTTGCAGAAAGGTTCCTGGGTTTCACAATTTTAGGTTACATTTATATTTTTAAGGGGAAAAATCACCACATGTGGGAAAAATAATAGCAAAATAAAGTTTTTTTTATTCGATTAGAAGCTGTTTTACATGAATTGAGTAAATCAATAGACATCAAAATTATTATTGTATGATTTTAATTGCTGGATACAGTCAAGAAGGTCAAGACCTCTGACTTTGAGCAATACACATTTAAGTGGGTAATGTAGGCATTCAGTATGAGCTATAGTTACTTTTAATGTTTAATATAATTTATCAAATATACCTGATAGAGCAGTGGTTCCCAACCCTGGTCCTGGAGGCACCCCAACACTGCATGTTCTCCTTAATCAAACACACCTAATTCAGGTCATCAGCTCATTAGTAGAGACTCTAACGGTGCGTTCCAAAGGGGATATATCGACCCTCCGGAGGGCACTTCGGAGTGAAAACAATCATGTCCGCCATATTGAAGGGTCATTCCAAACCGAAGTGCTCAAAACTGGCCACTTCAAAGGGCCCTTCGGAATGAAGGATTTCGAAGGGTACAACTGATGGACACTTCGGGCTCCCATGATCCTTTGCGCAGATTCTTTGCATGATGATGGCTCCTCCGTATGGGCACGTGATGATGACGCAGAAGGGCACTTCAAGAAACCGTTGTTTGGTCCCCTACACCCTTCAACCTTTCGAAGCTCTCACTCCGGAGGGTAAACCCTTAGATTAGGGCATAGGGATGAGCCCTTCCGAATGGAACGCAGGGTAAGACAGGGTTCCTCAATTCTTGTCCTGGAGGGCCAATGCGCTGCAGTGTTTAGCTCCAACCCTGATCAAACTCACCTACCTGTGATTTTCTAATGATCCTGAAGACATTGATTAGCATGCTCAGGTGTGTTTGATTAGGGTTAGAGCTAAACTCTGCATGAAAGTGGATCTCGTGGGCCAGACTTGAGGATCCCTGCTCTAATGCCGAGTACACACTGCACAATTTTAGCCCGATTTTTCACTTGCCGACACGTTTTGCGAAATCGCTGACAAATGCCCGAAATCGGAGGAAAATCGGCACTCGTTCACGTGAGTGACAATCACGCAGTGTGAATTATCAAAGACGCGATCTGAGGGAATCGCCGACACGTCACCGACACCCGCAAAATATTTGGCATGCTAAATATCTGGAGCTGTCTGCGATTCTTCCTATTGTGAAGTCATGCAATGTGAAACCCCCTGTCACCGATCCATCGTGCAATGTGAACAAAGCAGCAACTGAATGCTACCCCAGATAGTCACGTAGTGTGAAAACAACTGCGATCCTACGAGTTTGAAAATCATGCAGTGTGAACTCGGCATAAGACCTGAAATTGGTGTGTCAGAGAAAGGAGACATGCAAAATGTGCAGTGTTGGGGTGCCTCCAGGACCAGGGTTGGGAATCACTGTGATCGAGGCATGCATCCCAGATATCAGACTACAGGAAGTCATAGCACACACTTCAGTGTCACTGTCACAAAATTTGCTAGTTCTTTTATTTTAAATGATCTGCCAGCTACAATTTTGCAGGGTTATTTCCTCTTTGCTTAGCTTGCCTGAAAATTGTGTCCACATTGGTCATGTTTCATGAAATAGTCACATGACCGAAACTTCAATGGGCCAATTAATCTGTCGTTCACGTGATTGATCTGACTGCAGTTGTGCAAGTGATTAAACAACAGCTGAGGATTGCACACTAATAGCTGATGACGTGAAGGGAATTTGTTGGAATAGTTTCCAGTACCTCCATTGCAACATGAAGAGAAACAAACTCTTTGACTTGAATGGTCTGGGGACCAGACCCATATACATAGATTTGTGAGGGAGTTCCTCGCATATCTCACATTCCTAATGGTTACAGGCCCCTACTGTTTATACTTTACATCAGGAGTCCAGATTGATGCATAACCTTCAGGCAACATGAATGGATGTTGTAACATTGACAGCTGAATGTAATAAATCCTAGGTTATCTCCCTGAAGTCCAGGTCTCTTGTCATGGTTGACCCAACAATATCTATATTTGCACAGATGCATAGCCTAAATATCTTGCTTCATGAACTTAATAGCATGGAGAACTGGAAGGTCTGTTTTACTCTTACCCTTATAATTGCTTGCCTCCCATAGCATTAGTTTGTTAGCCAAATCACAACATGAGCAACAGACTGTATTTTACATAATGAAAATTAAAGGCAAATAGGATGTGCATGTTCATGTGGCCAAAAGATGTGTATGATTTAATCCGCTATTGATGGAAAATATATTTATATGAGTGAAGAGTATTTTGTTTGTTTGTCTTGCAAACAATAACAGACATTTAGTTTAAATTATGACCTTGGGATTCAGTAAACCTCATAATCAAACTAGCCCCAACTTAGTAATTGAATCGTAATTCTGTGTTCATGTACACTATCATTCAGTTTGGGGTCAGTAAGATTTACAATAAATAAAATAAAACAAATCTTTGAACTCTATTCTGCTCACTCATTTGATGAAAAAAAGTTCAGTGTGTAATATTGTAAAATATTATTAAAATTTAAAATAACTTTTCTATTTAATATATTACATTAAGGTAGTTTATTCCTGTTATGGCAGAACCAAATTTTCTTTAGAAATCATTTTAATATGCTGATTTGGTGCTTGAAAAAAAACACATTTCTTATTATTAAAGGGATAGTTCACCCAAAAATGAAAATTTGATGTTTATCTGCTTACCCCCAGGGCATCGAAGATGTAGGTGACTTTGTTTCTTCAGTAGAACACATATGATGATTTTTAACTTTAACCGTTGCAGTCTATCAGTCGTATAATGCATGGGTGACTTTCCACATATTCCCAACTTCTGATCCTGCTCACCTGAAGTTATGGTTGATTGCTCTTCGGCTGGATATCAACACACCCATTAACGTAAACTACGCCAGAGCGCGTACACACCTCACGCACCGGATGCTGTGCGCGCACCCAAAGACAGTTGGATATAGTGGTGTATTAGAGGTAAAAAATTATATATTGTTCAGTTTCTGGCACAAACCGATCGTTTCGTGTCTTATGACATCGATGTGTCGTCATGAGCCGCAGGGTTTAATTTTGATTTGTCTGTGCATGTTTTTTTTTTACTCTCATAGATTTTTTTACCATTGCCATGCATTATACGACTGATAGACTGCAACGGTTAAAGTTAAAAATCATCATATGTGTTCTACTGAAGAAATGGTCACCTACATCTTGGATGCCCTGGGGGTAAGCAGATAAACATCACATTTTCATTTTTGGATGAACTATCCCTTTAATGTTGAAAACAGCTGTGCTGCTTCATATTTTTGTGGAAATGGTTATAATTTTAACCATAACAATTATAAATGTCTTTACTGTTACTTTTGATGCATCCTTGTTGAATAAAACTATTAATTTCTTTAAAAATAAATCTTACATCCCAAACTTTTGAACTGTGTAGTAAGACCTTCACAGATGCACAAATAGTTTTGTTTGGAGCAGTTAGTTGATTATTGAGCTCATTTCTGTGAACATTTAACCACCATAGTGGTTTGGTTAGCCTGTAACTGTGCATTGGGGCTTTCCGTTGATTTTCATTGCATGTGGTTATAATGAAGTTGTTGTTCAGTTTACAGTTTATAAACCAGTTTGGTGAGGTTTTTACCTTTTTTAGGTGGTGAAATTGGTGACCGACCAATAGCTTGTGAAATGGGCTTAAAGATTTAGATTATTACGATGGAAAAATGTGGTTTGAATTTTTTAAAGACAATTTAAAATGAATATTTATTAACAAAGTATTCGCTTTAATGTTAGATCGCCATTCTAGATTACCACAAATGTTTGCAAGCATGTTTGAGTTTGAAAGTGAGATTAGTGTGGAATGTGTATTTGTACTAAATATGCCGTGTTTATTTTCTCAGGTGGTTGCTGTGGCTCTGATGGGAAGAGCTATACAGTGGGCGGCTGGGCCTGGGCATGGTGGCTTATCACCGACATACAGAAGTAAGAATGTATTCATCACATTCACTCCTATTATTGTGTTTACTGGCTCACAACATAAACAAATCATTCTCCCACTGACTGAATTACTTTATTCTCCGTATATGTACATTTCAGTTGAGTGGGCATTTTAGAGACGTGTCACGGCATGCTCATATTTGTCTGGCTAGACTATTTAAACTTGTGAGTTTATAATATGTCTACTTTAGAGAAACTCCAGAGTTTTCTTCCCAACATATTAAAGACATTGATTGTAACTAAAATAAGTCTGTTTACTAGAAAGGAAATAACGTATCTGTTGAGCGCTCTTCCTGTCAGTGATATAGTCTTCAGCTTAGACAGCTTTCAGATGTTAAACACAAACATTGTCTCATATATCAGTACTCAATCCCCCCGTTCACATGAACTCACTTCATTAAGGGCTTGAGTATCGAGGGCCAGTGTTTGGAAAAATAAACAGAATTAACAATACTAGAGTGTTGACTGAAGTTCAGCTTCAATGGTTACAAAAGGAAGATCATTAATGGTGCAGCATCTGCTGATGAAAACATAGTATATCCAAAAATCTGTTGCGCTAAAATTATATAGGGCTTTTAATATTTAACATTGTTAACAGCAGGTCATAGGAAACCTGAGTTATGATATTTTGTTTCACAGATTTTCATTCTTTGCTCTAGGTAGGAAATAACCCTGGTTATTCAGATTTCGTACTGTACAATCATAAACCCAGGGTTAACTTTCTTATTTGCATATTTGCGGTGTCAATATCACGGTTTAAATAACGGCTTGTCTCACTCCTGCACATCAGACTTATTTATTACTGACTATCTAATTCGTCCTGAATAGACATTTCTTGGACCATAACTGTAACAATAAAACATTTTCTGTCAAATTTTCCCTCAAATTATGTTTCTCTAAAATTGAGTTTTAAAAAGATGATAATCCAAGGTTAAGTGCAGTGTAAAAAGCCTAAATGTGTCATTCGGTGAGAGCACTGTGGGTACACAATGCTTGTAGCTGTACTTAGAACATTAGCCATAAGTCATATGTATAAAATAAGATAACTGTTTATCATTCTGAAGCATATGATTTATTTCCATTCCTTGTTTCTTTCTTTAATCATTATTGAGATAGTTATGCATGTGCAATCTATAATAACCAGCCTGTCTTTTCTCTGATGTTCCTCTCCTGTTCATTTCTTTAAGTGTTTGCTGAGCTAACCTGCCTTTAAGCGCTGGACTCACCCGTGTGTGTCTGAGCATCTGATCTTTCTCTGGTATCTCACTGCTGGGGATCATAAAATTATTATGCTAAATCAGCTCTGTGGAAATACAGATTTTATCACACTTCCATGTCTGCACAGCGGAAGGACTTAGTTCCTGAGCAAGAGATCTGATAATATAATATATAGGGAAATACTATGATAAGATAATATATGGGGAAATACTATGTCAAGCTAGAGAAACCTTATTTGATTTACCAAAACTGACCGCCATCCATTGACAGGAGCACAGGAAGTTGGTCATTTATCAGAGAGTCATGTAACAACACATGGATGTGTGGAAAAGGTCTATTGCAGAAATGCAGCTATTAGTTTTAAATGTTACAGCTAAAATGAAAATGTGTATTTCATCCTTTTTATTGTTCGAGCTAAGGGGAAGATGAAACAACTGTCAATTTCAGCAATTTCTAGAGAGGGATTAAATGTCAAAAAGAACTGTAAATATGGGTTGTGTTGTAAACAGTGGTTACAACAGTTGTTCAGCTGAATGCATAGCTTAGAAATAAAGCAAGGCTGGGTGGGATATCGCTTACCATCCCCCCTTCCTTGATAAAGCATGTAGTAATCTAGTTTGCTGGCAGCTCTAAAAGCTACATTGATCTAATTTTAAAAGATTGAGAGGGCTGTAGGGCTTGCTGCAGCACAAAGGCTGAAATTAAACATTTAGTTGTGGATCCTACTGCATATCCTTGTGCATGTTGCCATTGAGAAATGCACAGTTTCTTTTCAGTCCAATTTAAGAGCTACTCTTTTGGAAAGAGACAAAAAGCAAATGGAAATAAATTAGTTTGAAGTATACAGAAAAAGGCCATTGATGAGCAGTCCATACTCGCTGCTCACAACAACTATATTGGTAGATGGTGCATAATTAACTTTGTAGATATAGGCTGATTCCTAGACTATGGTCTCTTGACTGTGAACTATCCTGTGTTAAATGGGTTTGGGCTATATTAGGGTTGAGCTATATTGGCCTAACAATCGACTAGAAATAGTATGCTATCTGGGACCCTGTTTCCACCCAGTAAGTCAGTTCGCTTGTGCTGAACTGCAGGACTTAGACAGTGTGAAACATTATAAACCTGCAGTGACTGACAGCTTTAGTGAATTTAATTGAATCTTTATTTTATTATTTGTTTTGTGTATTATTTTAAATTTCAACATTTTTATAGCAAAAATACAGCTGGAATACATAACCCGATATCTGCCCATTTTTTTTAAATATCGGCATCGGCCAATAAGTTTTTCTGTTTGGCCGATGTGTTCGAGGCTGGACTTTTATTTTGAGGGCGCCGAGCACGGCTGCGGCAGCGCCTGAGCGCACAGTGCTCACATTCTCCCTCTTGTTCGCTGTTGTCATTCAGTTCTGTCTAATACAGATAGAAGTCTATCTAATAATCAGATAGAACTGTTAAACAGATTAATTAAAATGTATACAAAAAAGTATTATAACGATTGCTTTAATATTATTAAAGGCAAACATTATAATACTTTCTCGTTTGCCGTCAGCATTCCGCAAATACACATAACTATAATTTAAACAAATCTTTGAATGACTAATGAACATTTAATTTCACAAACCTTGCAGACTTAGTCGAATCTAGTTGAGATCTTGTGAAGTGTGCATGTGACCTGCATGATCGCATGTTCTGTGACGGTCGGTCCTATGGTCCGTGCGAATTGAATACGGACAGGAGGAGAGTTCAGCTTCACTGGAGACGCGCGATCGACAAACTTTAAACTCGTGACTGATTTCAAATTATGCTGCACTTTATGCATTTGCCCACTGTCATATTCATGTCATTTTCACTGTGTGCTGTATGGAAAATTAGTGTTACCTTGGCTTTATTTGAAAAAATATGATTCCCAATGCACACAAACTTCGCAGGATACTGAGTGCCCTGTTGGTTACAGTGTTTACTTCCTTTTTAATTTATATTTTTATTAATATTTATTAATTTATTAATATTTATATCAACACCGCGCCACCGGCGGTAGTTGGTCCATTACCACCGCGGTGGTAAAAATCTGCCACCGTCACAGCCCTACACACAAAAAGTATTCTCGTAGCTTCGTAAAATTACGGTTGAACCCCCGATGTCACATGGATTATTTTACCGATCTCCTTGCTGATCATTGCTGTCTATGGGAGGGACAGAGAGCTCACGGGATGCATCAAAAATATCTTAATTTGTGTTCCGAAGATGAACGGAGGTCTTAGGGGTTTGGAACAAAATGAGGGTGAGTAATTAATGACAGAATTTTCATTTTTGGGTGAACTAACCCTTTAATATAATAGGGGACTTTGGACAATAAGAGACTAGGGCTGTCAAAATGACTGAAAAACTAAATTCTAATTTTCTACTTAAATATTATCAAAATTCAAATTATATTAAAATTTAAAAGGCATAATTTCAGTTAGGGGCTTCTCTCCTGAGGCCACAAGAGGGCACATCGAGCAAAATATTATGCACGTTTCTTCAAAGTGTAATAAAATAACACGACTATCTTTGAAAAAAAGTGCATAATGTTTAAAATAATGTTTATAAACCATATATAATTAATAAAGTTGCTTAAACAATTAGAAATAAAACAGCACCATGCATGTATGTATAGTTTAATACAAAGGACCGAAAACCAATCACAAAGGGTACTTTCTTCATTTAAAAACATGAAATACAGTGGTAATGGGGAAAAAACGCCATAACGTCTTTATACATGTTTTTTAAAAGTTGAACTTGCATTCATTTTACATGGCTTTCCAAACATGCTGCTCTCTGCGAGACGCGATATATGAATGAACAACGCAGCATCTAGTGGGTTCAACTGGATAGGCTAACAAAAGCATTAAAATGCAATTACACTTACATTGTCGTCGCATTTCGTGCGCCACTGATAAGGCTGCCTGACGGCTGACGCAGACCTTAAATTCAAATGCAACGTTTTTGCATTCGAATGTGGATTTTTTTTTTTTAATTCGACGAATATTTGAAATTCAAAAAAAAATTTGACAGCCCTATAAGGAAATGGTTGAGAAGCGCTGGTTTAGTGTATGATACCCAGTTTTTCTTTGTAACCATTTACAAAGTCAGCAAGTGTATGAGGCCTAGTGTTTTAATACCTGTTCAGATTTGGAGTGTATTCCAGCATTAATTTAGTAACTGTTTTTTTGTTTTTTTTTTGTATCCTACATAAAGAATATGTGATGCAGTTGACCTACACAACATTTTTATATTGTAATGCACATTCTGTTAAAATTATACTAAAATCTAGGGCTGGGCAATATGGCCAAAATAATTTTTTTTCATATCAGTCGATATCGACAATTATCACGATAAATGTCAAATCTTTATTTCTTTCCAGTTTAAAGCCAGATTTTTGCTCCAAAGTGAAAGTTGTAGAAACCAGACCATTAATTTTCCTTGACAAAATAAATATCTAAATAGAATTTTTTTTTTCTTAATTTCTGCATGTTCTAATGCGTGATATTGTTTCAAATCAAGAAACAGGTTTGGGTTGCCTGATAATATTAATAATAATAATATAACTTTTTGTCTCTTAGAAATGCACATTTGATAGTAGCTTGAGTTAGGATGCAGAGGTACATTTTTGTTCATTATCAAAATCAGTAACATCTGTAAAAATTGTAGCAACCAAGTTTTATATGGTTAAATTTATTCTGACCAAGTTTTTATATATTTATTTATTTTTTAAATTAAGCCTTGATCTCCCATAATAGCATACATTTCAATCATTATAAATACAGTTAAAACCACACATATAGCACCTCAATACCATGGTAAAAATATAACTATATGATTTTAGGTAGCCTATTTGTATGAAAAACTGTCTAAAAACATTCAGTATAAATGCACACATGCTATAGCTTAATCAAATACATACTACAATTATATACCATTACTCCTTTAATAAAATTCAGTGTGAATATCCCAAATTTCTGCCACAATACCATGGTGCAGTGAGTGTAACTACAGTAAATCCATGGTAAATGATGGCAATTTGTAGATTGAAAAGCCTTCTGACTGTCTCGTTGCACACAGTGTTTCTCCTGTTTGGCTTTAAACTAGTTTAAATCACAGAGTCATTTGTGTTCATCGGTTTCAAGCGCTTCACACTGGATCTCACAGCGCTGCTTAATGCTTGCGTGATCGAGTAAAAGCATCTGCTCTAGTGAGCTCGTGCCGCGCGGCAGTTTGAACTTTGATCCGAGCGGATAAACGGTCCATGTGGCGCGATTCAAATGAGTCGCGCTTTTTCGTTCCGCTTTTGGTGCATAAACATTATATTGAACATTTATTGAACTCTTCATACCGTTTTATCGAGGAAAATTATATCGCGATAAATATCGTTATCCAATTATCGCCCAGGCCAGCCCTACTAAAATCTATTTAAAAATGTAAGATTAATAATTTTTTTGTGCAGCATTTTGTCCAAACCCACCTGTAGTATAAACACCTCATCAGAAATGGAAACTGCTTTGTCATAGATGTTTAAAGGAGTGATCTAGGGGTGTGAGTGCCAGCAAGTAGTGCAAAGGCAAAGCATAATGATTAGACTAAATAAGACATCCATTCTGAGTCAGTCAGGAGATTTCAAAGATAAATTACATGATATGAAAGGTCTCTCCATATGCAGCAGACAGCAGCTCCCTGATGGTCTGGATTCAACTGCAATCAACACCAGCGCCCATCCTCCCTAACCTTGAACCCTGACCTCAGTCCTCCCCTTTCACATATGTTAACACACTGATAATATTGTGCTGTCCTGCCTCCCCTCCTTCCCTCCCTCCCTCCTGACCCTCTCTCCCCCTTCCCTCCACCCCCCATCTCCCCCACATAGACTCTCTCTGGAGATAATGACCATCCTCTGTCGCTGTGAGAATATCGAAACTTCGGAGGGTGTCCCCTTGGATGTGACAGGGGTCGCTCAGGTAATCACACTGAATGAAACAAGCCGACCTAATGAGACAGTGAGAACAATTTCAAGCACTCAGGATGTGAAGAGCGGTGGCCTGGTTCCATTTCCTAAGTTACACACATACACATGCTCTCACGCTCTCTACCACACTCTTGTGTTGGTCTTCCTCTGCAGTGAAGGAGAGCAAGTCATCTCTCACTATCCTTGTCTGGAGTTTGGCTACGCAGCGCTCATGGCTCATGTAACTAATGTCTCACGTTAGCCTGTTTTGACTGTTGAGTCTGTAATGGATGACGAACGTATCAAACGGGCTTTCGGGAATATTGTGGGTTGGGAAATAATCTTTAAGGTTCTGGGAATCTGAATCCAGAGGATGCCATTACAGCCCACGGTCAAAACACCTGATTTGTGCTGACCAAGTGGTTGTGTCTTTGTATTTTCACCCTACAGATTCATTTTGTGTTTGTGTTTACCTTCACGTCTTTCTTTAATCCCACCCTTCTTTCCTGTTTTCACGCCGCTTGACATTCTTCCCGTAGATCATAGCCAACTTTTTTGGTTTGTTTCCCTTTTTGCGTTTTCCACAGGATAACCCTTGAGATTATGACCCTGCAACCCAAGTGTGAGGATGTAGAGACAGCGGAGGGGGTAGCTATTACTGTCACAGGTGTGGCACAGGTAAACCACCTTACCTCACCTAACCTCAGCTCCAAATGCCACTTTCAGGTTTGCCAGACTGGTTTCAGACCCAGCACCCCTTTATCATTCTTTTTCCTCTCATTTCCTTCCCTTCTTTTCTGGTCTCTGAATTTGATCCCCCCCCCCTCAGGGATGAACAGTGCCAATCTTAGTAGGTTTACCAGACTGAAGGTCACTGGTTTGCGCTTGACATGATGAACTGTTGGAAAAACTGAAAAAGTTGTGGGTACTTACTAAATGCTCATTTACTAGTATTTTGGGGGAAAGTGTTTTCTGTAAAAAAAAAAAACAACAACAACAATTTACAAGAATGGCTCTGTTCCAGTGAGATTTCTTGGTGTATATACTGCCTACATAGGCTGAAACCCAGGATGTTGTATGTCCTCAGACTCTGAATTATTCCTTTCTATGGCAACACTATTAAAGCCTAAATGAAGGTATAGTTCACCCAAAAATGAACATCGTTCCAAACCCGTAAGACTTTTGTTCATTTTTGGAACACAAATTAAGATATTTTTGATGAATTCTGAGAGCTTTCTGACCCTCCGTAGACGGAAATGGAACTACCACATTCAAGGCCTAGAAAGGTAGTAAGGACATAGTTAAAGTAGTCCATGTGACAATTTCTTCAATAATTTCTTCTCTTCCGGGTCAGTTTCTGCCGCAATTCATGAGAGTACCATGATGCATTCTGTAATGGCCAAAACTATGTTTTTGCATGCATCACATTATAGTGCGGGGTGCCCTTTAAGAATCTGATCACTTAACTTATAACGCACGCTATGTGGTGATGACGTAGAAGGACTACGTGACTGTGTAATGAGAACCACTATGGATGATAAGTTCGCTCTGCCCTCTTGTTATTACTTTGTCTTTACTTTTATTTGTAACGCCAAGAAAGAGTTAATCTCTAATGTATGAGAGGAGCGTGTTGCCGTGTACCAGCCATTAAATGTATGGGACCCCAACTGTTTGTTTTCCATCTCTTTCATTTCATGGGTTTAACGAGTTATCCGAGTCAAAGCGTTACAATGCATGTGCATTCCTCTGCTTGTAAACAATGCTCAGTGCATCCGGGTTTCTACGTCAGAATGAACGTATGCATAGTATGTATGCATAGTTTAATACAAAGGGCGGAAAGCCAATCACACAGTGTACATTTTTCGTTTAAAAACATGAGATGCAGTGAGATGGGGGAAAAACCCGCCAAAAAGTTGATATATATGTTTTTTAAAAGTTAAACCTACATTAATTTTACATGGCTTTCTAAACACGTGGCTCTTTTGTGCGAGATGCGAGTGCAACCGTGATGGATGTCCCTCTAGAAAATGCATGAAATATGCTTTCTGTGTAAACAGCTTGGTTTCAGTTTTGACGTAAACAAGATTTTCTCTGCATTGATGTTCTCTTTTTCCACAATATTTTCGAAAAATCAGCAGCAGCGCCGCATCTAGTGGCTTCAACTGGATAGTCTAACATTATCAAACATTATAATGCAACGACACTTACATCGTCATCATCGCATCTCGTGCGCCACTGATAAGGCTGTCTGACGCACACCTAAAATTTGAATGCAATGAAATGCATTCATTTTGAATGAAATTTGCATTCGAATGTGGACTTTTCTTTTAAATTCAACGAATATTCGAAATTCTAATTTTTTTTTGACAGCCCTAGAAGAAAGTTGTTACTTTTGTTTTCTTTGAGCACAAAAAGTATTCTTGTAGCTTCATAAAATTAAGGTTGAACCACTGCTGTCACATGGTTTATTTTAACGATGTCCTTACTATTTCTCTGGGCCTTGAACGTGTCACGTTACACTGCTGTCTATGCAGGGTCAGAAAGCACTTGGATTTCATTAAAAATATCTTAATTTGTTTTCCGAAGATGAATGAAGGTCTTGCTGGTTTGGAACGACATGAGGATGAGTAATTAATGACAGAATATTCAATTTGGGTGAACTATCCCTTTAAGTCATCAATAAACAAAACTACAATACAGCAACTAACAAATGCCTTATTAATTAAGTTAAAATTTATTTAGCAGGATATTAGATTAAGACATTAACGGTAGTCAATTATGAGAATTACTATACAGAAGTTTTATGAAATAACTACATTTTACCACTGTAGCCATCACCATTCAAATGTTTTTTCATGACATTACAATGGTCAGGTGGTAAAAGTTGTAACTCTTAGAAAATTCAGAGTTTACAAGTTGTAATTACAAGTTCTACAAGGACATGAATGCTTTTTAAGTCTAAAATTCGAAATTTCATAATTACTTTAATTCACCTACTCCTGTTGGGAGTGCCTTATAATGCCGCAAACTAGGTTTTAGAACAGAGCCAATATGTTGCCACATTTTGTGACCTTCATGTTATTGAAGTGTAGATGTTACAGATGTTTTTAATTGTTTTCTTTTTTTAAGCATCTAAACGTTTTCCTCGAACAGACAAAAGGAATCTGGATGAAATGATATGCTGATTAGTTTCATTCTTTGATTTCTTTACCTTGACAGTTTTTTGATTGCTCTTGTTTGTCAGTGTGCCAAAACTTGCAGTGTGTAACTGAACTCACATGTTTGCTCTAATGAACATTTCTCTGCTCTTTTGAAAACTCAACTTCAAGAGGAAATACCAATTTCCACTATGGTTACAACTGAGCATTTTGCATTACCTGTGTTGCAAGATCTTTAATTTCAGTTTTCAAAGCCTGATTCTTTTATTCAAGTGTTATTTTCTCTCTGTGAAAACTTAGTCTGGTGTGAACAATGAGAGCATTATAACTCAAAGAGGCAGTCCAACTATTACAGGGCATTTATTTCAAGTTGCACATCATCAAGAAAGATCATTGGCTTGCCCAATAAGATACGCACTGACAACAGTCAAGAAAGTTTTTCAGTCTTTCAATCAGTGCTCTCTAAAATGTGCACATCTAGTTATCCCCATATTGATTTATTATGTGTTGTATCATATTGTTAGTCTCTCATTTGATTGATTGCATCAATCCGTATCAATTTATCATTACGTCCCTAGTCATACCCCCTCAGTTTTAGAGCAACTGTGGGAAGTCTGTCTCACGTGTTTTGTAAATTGAGGCCTTGCAGCTGTTGAACTAATGGACCCACTTATCTGTTGGCCACCCAGTCCTCAGCAATATCCTCCTCCTTGAGTCTGTTTTCTATTATGAATCAATCCTCAGACATGTTCACCAACAAACAAAGATACAGATAGAGATAATATTAGCACTGTGGGTTTGGGTTGTGTGTTTTTTTTCTGAGTTCAAGATAACTTTGTTTTCTTAACAACCTGGAAAGCTTCCTGCACTGTGCTGGGAAGTTGCACACTGTTTCTGTACCAATCCCCAACAGCGAAACAAAGCCTGAAACAATATGCAAAACATATTTATTACTGTATTTAAGGGGCAGTTAGTCCATAATAAGCAGAGAAGAGAAAGTCTTTTTTTTTTATCCTAGAACACATTTTCAGTCTTGCCCTACTTTCGTTTTTACTGTGTTGCATGATTGCACGATTGCTGTGGTTTCCCAGGAGTGCAACATGTGAATGGTTCTTTTTGTTTTAGTTTGGGGGAAATTGTTGTCACCAGTGCATGCAGCCTTCATTTGAATGCTTGTTAAAGCATGGCTCCCCATGTTGACTGTAAATGCTACAACATTCCATTGTTATTGACATTTTTGATTTACATGTCTGTCCTGAATGTTTGCTGATTCTGAAATAACTCCGTTAGACTCCATTAATGAGTCAACTCTGTACTATTGATCTTTTACACTGGACTATCAAGACTGTTCACACCAAAGTATTCAGCAGAAAAATGTGTCTGTTCAGACCAATTTTAGAAAAGCAGAAATGCCCTGCTTTTGTGTAACAGCAGCAGCTTTGGGCATGTAACCAAAAGTACAAAGGTTATTGGTTGGCCAGTTTTCTTTGCCATGCGATCGAAAAGATCATCTCTACATGAAAATGTTAAAATGTTTATTGCATCAAATTTTTGCACTGAATATTAATCTTTGTGTGAACTGTCCTTCATTCTGAGAAATACTAAAAATGTAATTTCAGAATTTATATTTGGAAATATGGTTCCAGACCTGGAACATTTATCTGGAGCATCAGCCATACTAGACCAACCATCACCAGATGCCAACTCCTGTGGAGTCATTTGAGATTCATTTTACGGCTAATGTTTTCCCCCACCCACATTAGTGGCATCATTCTGCTGTGTATTGAATTGCTGGTAATATACCACATCTTTAACTGTTTGATGACTGCTCGGCTATGGGGAGGATGCACAAACACACTCTTGCCAGAGTTCACCTTTGACACTGCACTGAAATCAGCTTTCGTCATAACCACGTACTGCTGAAATAACCAGGCCACATGCAGATTTTTTTCAGCGCTGAAAAAAAATAAGTTTTTTTATGTTTAATGGGAAGCTGGTTGTAGTTCAGTAGAGAGGGGCGGCTTCTAGCCAAAACTTAAAACCTACAAAAACTCACCCCTCTCTTTCTGATGCATGATTTCATTCTCCTTTCCTTTTCACAGCCATGGAGAGAGATTGTTTTAAAATGTGTCTCATAGACTCATAATTGGTGAAGGGGTGGAAAATCCAGGCCTTGGGTTTGCACATTGGTTGCATTAAAAATGTCTCTCGGTTATTCCTGACATTATTTTTTATTTCTTTTACTTTATTTTGCATGCAGACATGAACATTTAGACCCATTTTTTTGAGTTCGTTCTCCCAGCAGGTTTGGTTTTACCACCCTTTACATTAATTGTAAATTCCATTAAAGGGATAGTTCAACCAAAAAATGAAAATTCTGTTATTAAATACTCACCCTCATGTCGTTCCAAACCCGCAAGACCTTTGTTCTCATGCGTGGCACTCTCGTGTGTATGCGTGTTGAAGACTGACACAGAAGAGAAGAAATTGTTGAATAAAGTCATTATTTTTGTTTTCTTTGTGTACAAAGTGTACAAAAAGTATTCTTGTAGCTTCATAAAATTAAGGTTGAACGACTGATGTCACATGGGCTATTTTAACGATGTCCTTACTACCTTTCTGGGCCATGAACGTGTTAGTTGTGTTGCTGTCTATGCAGGGTCAGAAGCTTTTGAATTTCATCAAAAATGTCAGAAGAAGAACGAAGGTCTTATGGTTTTGGAACAACATGAGGGTAATTAATGACAGAATTTTCATTTTTGGGTGAACTATCCCTTTAATTCATACTAGGGCTGGATGTTATAAATAAAAATGTCTCTATTTTCTTAGCTTTTTGATAATACTGTGTATATCTACATTTTTATTAGGGATGCACCGATATGAAAATTTTGGCCGATACCGATAACCGATTATTCTTTATTTTTGAAAGCCGATAACCGATATGTTGGCCGGCTTTCTGACCCTCCGTAGACGGAAATGGAACTACCACATTCAAGGCCTAGAAAGGTAGTAAGGACATAGTTAAAGTAGTCCATGTGACAATTTCTTCAATAATTTCTTCTCTTCCGGGTCAGTTTCTGCCGCAATTCATGAGAGTACCATGATGCATTCTGTAATGGCCAAAACTATGTTTTTGCATGCATCACATTATAGTGCGGGGTGCCCTTTAAGAATCTGATCACTTAACTTATAACGCACGCTATGTGGTGATGACGTAGAAGGACTACGTGACTGTGTAATGAGAACCACTATGGATGATAAGTTCGCTCTGCCCTCTTGTTATTACTTTGTCTTTACTTTTATTTGTAACGCCAAGAAAGAGTTAATCTCTAATGTATGAGAGGAGCGTGTTGCCGTGTACCAGCCATTAAATGTATGGGACCCCAACTGTTTGTTTTCCATCTCTTTCATTTCATGGGTTTAACGAGTTATCCGAGTCAAAGCGTTACAATGCATGTGCATTCCTCTGCTTGTAAACAATGCTCAGTGCATCCGGGTTTCTACGTCAGAATGAACGTATGCATAGTATGTATGCATAGTTTAATACAAAGGGCGGAAAGCCAATCACACAGTGTACATTTTTCGTTTAAAAACATGAGATGCAGTGAGATGGGGGAAAAACCCGCCAAAAAGTTGATATATATGTTTTTTAAAAGTTAAACCTACATTAATTTTACATGGCTTTCTAAACACGTGGCTCTTTTGTGCGAGATGCGAGTGCAACCGTGATGGATGTCCCTCTAGAAAATGCATGAAATATGCTTTCTGTGTAAACAGCTTGGTTTCAGTTTTGACGTAAACAAGATTTTCTCTGCATTGATGTTCTCTTTTTCCACAATATTTTCGAAAAATCAGCAGCAGCGCCGCATCTAGTGGCTTCAACTGGATAGTCTAACATTATCAAACATTATAATGCAACGACACTTACATCGTCATCATCGCATCTCGTGCGCCACTGATAAGGCTGTCTGACGCACACCTAAAATTTGAATGCAATGAAATGCATTCATTTTGAATGAAATTTGCATTCGAATGTGGACTTTTCTTTTAAATTCAACGAATATTCGAAATTCTAATTTTTTTTTGACAGCCCTAGAAGAAAGTTGTTACTTTTGTTTTCTTTGAGCACAAAAAGTATTCTTGTAGCTTCATAAAATTAAGGTTGAACCACTGCTGTCACATGGTTTATTTTAACGATGTCCTTACTATTTCTCTGGGCCTTGAACGTGTCACGTTACACTGCTGTCTATGCAGGGTCAGAAAGCACTTGGATTTCATTAAAAATATCTTAATTTGTTTTCCGAAGATGAATGAAGGTCTTGCTGGTTTGGAACGACATGAGGATGAGTAATTAATGACAGAATATTCAATTTGGGTGAACTATCCCTTTAAGTCATCAATAAACAAAACTACAATACAGCAACTAACAAATGCCTTATTAATTAAGTTAAAATTTATTTAGCAGGATATTAGATTAAGACATTAACGGTAGTCAATTATGAGAATTACTATACAGAAGTTTTATGAAATAACTACATTTTACCACTGTAGCCATCACCATTCAAATGTTTTTTCATGACATTACAATGGTCAGGTGGTAAAAGTTGTAACTCTTAGAAAATTCAGAGTTTACAAGTTGTAATTACAAGTTCTACAAGGACATGAATGCTTTTTAAGTCTAAAATTCGAAATTTCATAATTACTTTAATTCACCTACTCCTGTTGGGAGTGCCTTATAATGCCGCAAACTAGGTTTTAGAACAGAGCCAATATGTTGCCACATTTTGTGACCTTCATGTTATTGAAGTGTAGATGTTACAGATGTTTTTAATTGTTTTCTTTTTTTAAGCATCTAAACGTTTTCCTCGAACAGACAAAAGGAATCTGGATGAAATGATATGCTGATTAGTTTCATTCTTTGATTTCTTTACCTTGACAGTTTTTTGATTGCTCTTGTTTGTCAGTGTGCCAAAACTTGCAGTGTGTAACTGAACTCACATGTTTGCTCTAATGAACATTTCTCTGCTCTTTTGAAAACTCAACTTCAAGAGGAAATACCAATTTCCACTATGGTTACAACTGAGCATTTTGCATTACCTGTGTTGCAAGATCTTTAATTTCAGTTTTCAAAGCCTGATTCTTTTATTCAAGTGTTATTTTCTCTCTGTGAAAACTTAGTCTGGTGTGAACAATGAGAGCATTATAACTCAAAGAGGCAGTCCAACTATTACAGGGCATTTATTTCAAGTTGCACATCATCAAGAAAGATCATTGGCTTGCCCAATAAGATACGCACTGACAACAGTCAAGAAAGTTTTTCAGTCTTTCAATCAGTGCTCTCTAAAATGTGCACATCTAGTTATCCCCATATTGATTTATTATGTGTTGTATCATATTGTTAGTCTCTCATTTGATTGATTGCATCAATCCGTATCAATTTATCATTACGTCCCTAGTCATACCCCCTCAGTTTTAGAGCAACTGTGGGAAGTCTGTCTCACGTGTTTTGTAAATTGAGGCCTTGCAGCTGTTGAACTAATGGACCCACTTATCTGTTGGCCACCCAGTCCTCAGCAATATCCTCCTCCTTGAGTCTGTTTTCTATTATGAATCAATCCTCAGACATGTTCACCAACAAACAAAGATACAGATAGAGATAATATTAGCACTGTGGGTTTGGGTTGTGTGTTTTTTTTCTGAGTTCAAGATAACTTTGTTTTCTTAACAACCTGGAAAGCTTCCTGCACTGTGCTGGGAAGTTGCACACTGTTTCTGTACCAATCCCCAACAGCGAAACAAAGCCTGAAACAATATGCAAAACATATTTATTACTGTATTTAAGGGGCAGTTAGTCCATAATAAGCAGAGAAGAGAAAGTCTTTTTTTTTTATCCTAGAACACATTTTCAGTCTTGCCCTACTTTCGTTTTTACTGTGTTGCATGATTGCACGATTGCTGTGGTTTCCCAGGAGTGCAACATGTGAATGGTTCTTTTTGTTTTAGTTTGGGGGAAATTGTTGTCACCAGTGCATGCAGCCTTCATTTGAATGCTTGTTAAAGCATGGCTCCCCATGTTGACTGTAAATGCTACAACATTCCATTGTTATTGACATTTTTGATTTACATGTCTGTCCTGAATGTTTGCTGATTCTGAAATAACTCCGTTAGACTCCATTAATGAGTCAACTCTGTACTATTGATCTTTTACACTGGACTATCAAGACTGTTCACACCAAAGTATTCAGCAGAAAAATGTGTCTGTTCAGACCAATTTTAGAAAAGCAGAAATGCCCTGCTTTTGTGTAACAGCAGCAGCTTTGGGCATGTAACCAAAAGTACAAAGGTTATTGGTTGGCCAGTTTTCTTTGCCATGCGATCGAAAAGATCATCTCTACATGAAAATGTTAAAATGTTTATTGCATCAAATTTTTGCACTGAATATTAATCTTTGTGTGAACTGTCCTTCATTCTGAGAAATACTAAAAATGTAATTTCAGAATTTATATTTGGAAATATGGTTCCAGACCTGGAACATTTATCTGGAGCATCAGCCATACTAGACCAACCATCACCAGATGCCAACTCCTGTGGAGTCATTTGAGATTCATTTTACGGCTAATGTTTTCCCCCACCCACATTAGTGGCATCATTCTGCTGTGTATTGAATTGCTGGTAATATACCACATCTTTAACTGTTTGATGACTGCTCGGCTATGGGGAGGATGCACAAACACACTCTTGCCAGAGTTCACCTTTGACACTGCACTGAAATCAGCTTTCGTCATAACCACGTACTGCTGAAATAACCAGGCCACATGCAGATTTTTTTCAGCGCTGAAAAAAAATAAGTTTTTTTATGTTTAATGGGAAGCTGGTTGTAGTTCAGTAGAGAGGGGCGGCTTCTAGCCAAAACTTAAAACCTACAAAAACTCACCCCTCTCTTTCTGATGCATGATTTCATTCTCCTTTCCTTTTCACAGCCATGGAGAGAGATTGTTTTAAAATGTGTCTCATAGACTCATAATTGGTGAAGGGGTGGAAAATCCAGGCCTTGGGTTTGCACATTGGTTGCATTAAAAATGTCTCTCGGTTATTCCTGACATTATTTTTTATTTCTTTTACTTTATTTTGCATGCAGACATGAACATTTAGACCCATTTTTTTGAGTTCGTTCTCCCAGCAGGTTTGGTTTTACCACCCTTTACATTAATTGTAAATTCCATTAAAGGGATAGTTCAACCAAAAAATGAAAATTCTGTTATTAAATACTCACCCTCATGTCGTTCCAAACCCGCAAGACCTTTGTTCTCATGCGTGGCACTCTCGTGTGTATGCGTGTTGAAGACTGACACAGAAGAGAAGAAATTGTTGAATAAAGTCA
>NW_015505632.1:454899-455836 GCF_001515645.1 Sinocyclocheilus grahami
TATATATATATATATCGCTCAGCCCTTCACTCTGCCTGAATGTAATGAGACATTTGGTCCCTTTAAACATTTTATTTCATATTCTTTTACATACTGATTTGCAAGCTTTTGCATGTAAATTCAACATGGCATAAATACTGACTGAAGCATGTCCCTCATTCAACCACAACCTCAGTTATACACAACATCCATCAGATTTGATTGTGCTTAATGTCTTTCCATCACACCTGCAAAATATGCTTTTAGATGTGTCAAACTGCAAGTGTTGATCTAATATTATATGTAAGATGCTAGAAGATTGAGTGTCTCTGAAACATTTTTGCTGTATTATATAACAATTCATAACCATAAATGTGTACAGTAACACAACAGCCGTCTGTTCTACTGTCTGAGTGCATGGTATAGCGCTCTAGGTGTCAATGGCATGCTGTAATCCAGTGCATGTCAGTATTGGACCATGACTATATGTGTTCTGCTACCAGGTGAAGGTCATGACTGACAATGAGCTTCTAGGTTATGCCTGTGAACAGTTCCTGGGCAAGACTGTGGCAGAGATTAAAAGTGTCATTCTGCAGACGCTGGAAGGTCACCTGCGCTCTATTCTGGGTGAGTGACGCCTGACACCTGTGTCCATCTCAAATGCCACTCTCTTACCTTCACTGTGAAGAGTTCAGACAGTGTGCACAGTCAAAGTTCTTGCCAGATGAGCAACATGACCAGCAACCACTCTTTCAACAGATATCTCAAAGTTTGGGACATTATGTGGTTAAAAGCTTCCTCTACTTTCACACTGCATTTAGAAAATGTATATATCCTTTGTAATGGCAAACTCCAATCGATTTCCAATCAAACATCATGACTTTCACATCCTCACAATCTCATTTGCCGTTGATTACAGGGACTCTGACGGTGGAGCAGATCTACCAGGATAGGGATC
>NW_015505632.1:455846-480857 GCF_001515645.1 Sinocyclocheilus grahami
GGATAGGGATCAGTTTGCCAAGCTGGTGAGGGAGGTGGCGGCACCTGATGTGGGCAGGATGGGCATTGAGATCCTAAGCTTTACCATCAAGGTGTGCTTACATTTATATGGATAGAGTTTCTGTTTTATTTTGCTTTTATATTTGTGTTTTCGACAATCAGTCAGTGTCTTTCAAATCCATTGCTGTTGTCAGGGTGAAAATGTTATTGGTTTTCTCCCATCAGGATGTGTATGATAAGGTGGACTATTTGAGCTCCTTGGGGAAATCCCAGACTGCTGCTGTTCAGAGAGATGCTGACATTGGTGTGGCTGAAGCAGAGAGAGACGCTGGAATCAGGGTGAGCTGAAGAAATGAAAGACTCACTTTCCATGCATATAGAACAAATTAGAGTCTGAAACTCTTAGGAAATTGAAATACATAATTTGGGAAAATAAAAAAAAACCTTTGCCGATAAATGGTCAAGTGAAAATATTTATAATCAGGATGTCAAAATAAGTTTTATGTTCATTTTGTTAGAATATAGAACATTCCGATTAGAATAACTTTGGACATAGCTGAAAAAATAAAAACAGAACTTGAAAAATGTTGGTGTCATTCTGCAAGGACACATTAAATTGACCAAAAGTGACAGTAAAGACTTGCGTTGCGTTGTAAAAAAAGATTTCTTTAACAAATGAATGCTTTTCTTTTGAACTTTGTATTCATTAAAGAATCCTGAAAAAATGCATCACGATTTCAACACAAATATTCAGCATTTATAGAAATGATAAATGTTTCTTGAGCACTAAATTAGCATATTAAAATGATTTCTGAAGGACCGTGTGACACTGAAGACTGGAGTAATGGCTGCTTATAATTCCGCTTTGTCATCAAAGGAATAAATTAAATTTTAATAATATTTTACAATTTTACTGTATTTTTGATCAAATAAAGGCAGACTTGGTAAGAATAAGAGGAATCTTTCAAAAACATAAATCTTACCAACCCCAAACCTTTGAAGAATGGTATACAGTATATACAGTTTAAAATCCTTTTGTCATAAACATGAAGTAACCATCAAAATTAAATGACAAATTTTGATAAAAGTTCCAAAACCTAAATTAAGATTTCTCCTAGTACAGGGCTGGCTAGGTTAAGACCAAATGTTGATTTTTTTTTTTCATTAAAATGAATTTACAATTGTTTTTACCCCAGTTGCTAAAATATGAATTCAGCAGATTGACACCAAAAATCTTAGGGCAGCAAATTTTATTCTAATCCAAAAAAACTGGGAAATGTGAAAAAGCAAGTGGTGTGGAACTTTTTTTCTTAAATTAGGAAGCAGAATGTAAGAAGGAGATGATGGATGTTAAATTCCAAGCCGATACAAGAATGGCAGACTCAAAGAGAGAGCTGGAGATGCAGAAGGCTGCCTTCAATCAAGAAGTGAACACAAAGGTAGAGCTAAGTTATTCCTCTGGTTATTTTAATACCGCAGATGCATGATTACTGGTGAATTAATCATGTGACACCCAAAACACAACATATATAATCATTCTTTCCTTTCACCTATCTCAGAAAGCTGAGGCGCAATTGGCCTATGAGCTTCAGGCAGCCAAGGAGCAGCAGAAGATCAGACTGGAGGAGATTGAGATCGAGGTGGTTCAGAGGAAGAAGCAGATCACCATTGAGGAGAAAGAGATCCTCAGGACAGATAAAGAGCTGATAGCCACCGTGAGGAAACCAGCTGAGGCTGAAGCCTACAAGATGCAGCAGCTCGCAGAGGCACAGAAGTGAGTAACACGAGTGAGAGGGAATTAGTGAGATTTATATCTAAAATTGGTATATTTACTTTAAGGGAGCCAGATAAGAAAGGCAAGAACAAAGGCCTCATGAAGTCATTCTGTCTTCTGCTCCTCTCTGTCAGGATAAAGAAGGTGTTGACGGCACAGGCTGAAGCGGAGAAGATCAAGCGTATTGGAGAAGCAGAGGCCGGCTCCATTGAGGCTGTGGGTAAAGCCGAAGCAGAGAAGATGAGGCTCAAAGCTGAGGCCTATCAGCAGTATGGAGAGGCTGCAAAGACTGCCCTCGTCCTGGAGGCTCTGCCAAAGGTGTGTGGAAGTCTGGGAACTTCTGAACAAATTTGATTACAGTAATTACAGATGCAGTGTGTTTCAGTTTTTTCTTTTTCTCTTAACTTTGATCAGA
This sequence comes from Sinocyclocheilus grahami, assembly GCF_001515645.1. Classification (NCBI taxonomy): domain Eukaryota; kingdom Metazoa; phylum Chordata; class Actinopteri; order Cypriniformes; family Cyprinidae; genus Sinocyclocheilus; species Sinocyclocheilus grahami. Next base: position 458,035 of record NW_015505632.1, read on the forward strand.
CCTCTCCAACACAACCAGTGGTTAAAATGCAAATGTTTAAGTTTAAGCTGAGTGTGTTTTCATTGTGTTAACGTGTCAGTGAATTTGTATCATCACAGATTGCTGAACAGGTGGCAGCACCCTTAAGTCGTACCAATGAGATTGTGATCCTGAGCGGCGACGGTGGCCGTGTTATTGGGGAAGTGAATCGTCTGTTGGCTGAACTACCTGTTTCTGTAAACGCCCTCACAGGGGTGGATCTGTCCAAGGTGAATACATGTAAACTACAACTTTTCATGTAAACTACTGTTCAAACGTTTAAAATGAAGGCTGCATTGATTTGATCAAAAATAGAACTGTAATATTATGAAATATACAGGGCTTGAAATTAACACCCACCAAATGCAGGTAAAAATCAGCTGTGGCGAGTAACGCTGTCAAATCACTAGCCAACTTTGCGGGTTAGTTTTCGTAAGTGATGTTCACTCATTAATTTCTTGGGGAAGTTCATGCAAGCCAAATCTGTGCAGGTTTAGCGCAAATACCGAACTCGTGAGACATCATGACATTATCGAGTAAATTGCAAAAACCAAACAAAACACACCTACGGAGTGCACGCATACGCGACGTGATGAAGTCTGGTTAGACTAACTTAGTGCGCGTGCGCATTTAGAGTGCGTTCATTCACTGCATGATTTATATTAATATGCATTAAGAATGATCACATAATTCAAGATAAGGGGATTAGAAAATGTATATATTTATATCAATTCATATAGTTAATATCACACGAAGAGTGCCGTTTTTTCTTTAAAAATCAGCATGGTTACAAATGTGATATTGATTTTATACAACAGTTCAATAAGTTAATATCAAGAGACTTACGTTTTAAACACCATATTGACTGTTTTTGCGCTATTTCGCCAACAGAAAACATTCCAAACACAGCGCTGTTTTGCATCTCTGAGCAACATGACAGGGTTTCGTTCCTGAATGAATCAACCGTTTAAATGATTCGGTTCATTCGCAATGACTCACTTAACAGTGACTTGCTGCCACCTACTGGCGGTTTTAATTTCACATTTAAAGTATCTTTTCATTTTTTTTAATAATTTCAAATATCACTATTCAACATTTCATGTTTAAAATATCAAAACATTATTTTTGCATTTGTAACTGCAGGTTAAAGCATTCCATGTCCCTCTAAGCTGCATTAACATGTGTAAATACATCTAAATGCCACTTCGTATTCAACTTCTGCAAAGATGAATTTTATTGATACTGATTTCATTTGTTTAGTAACAGCCTAAATGTAGTATTGCTATAATTGCCTGATTAAATGTAAAAAAAAAAGGATTTATAAAGGTAAAAATGCCCATAAAAGGTATGCATCAATTTAAACTTATTGGAAAAGATTAATTTCTATCACTGTTGTGAACTGACCACAGAATATGAAATATATCAAAAACTTTAGGAGTCAGCTGTCCACGGTAGTCCTTAAGATATCAGCACAATAACACAGCAAAATATTGTTTAATTATCTTTATCGTATAAAATCCCTGAAAATATTGAGATATTATTTTTTTCAATATTGCACACCCCTAGTTCTGACACAAAATGATTTGCAGCGGTCGCTTTGTCATGTCCAGTGTAGACAGCCTCAAACTGTTGGTTTATTTCTGCCTTTTTTTTGTTTTTTTTGGCTAGTAGAAGTTATGAATGGCCGGTAACTTAAAAAATGTAGTAGCCAAATTGGCTGGTGAGTGAAAAAGTTAATTTCAATCCCTGGAAATATACTATTACAAACATATCTATTTTCTATTGTAATATATTTAAAATTTTAATTTATTCCTGTGATGACAAAGCTGAATGTTCAGCAGTCATTATTCCAGTCTTTAGTGTCTATTAATCCTAATTTAATGTGTCCACACACAGAATAAAAGTATTAATTTTTACTGATCGCAAACTTTAAAATGTTAGTGTAAGCTCTCATTTTATATGGTCATAAAAAACCTCATACATAATTATAAAAAATAATAAGCATAGTGCTGTTTAGCATGTTATATATCATTATTATCGTTATATATTTTTTTCAGAGGTAGAACTGGATTAGGGAATGAATAACCACCAGGATCAAGTAACATATATTATGATTTGTCAGTATAAACATGTAAATAAATGTGTTGTTTCTCTACAGATCCCTTTGCTTCAGAAAATGACCAATCCTCAAGCTTGAACACGCCCCTTTGACTCTGCTGCCTTTCTGACACTCCCACATTGATTGCCTTGAAAAGAAACACAAGCTGTTTTTTTTTTACAGAAACGAGGAATTGATTTTTTAGACCCCTGGTGCCTTACCTCTGCAGGACCAGAATCTCTGTATGTGCTCGTTTTCGTCACTTATATCTTTATTGTCTGTTTTTTTTTGCCTCTTTTGTTGAAACAACATACCTCAATTATAGTTATTCTGTTAATTGCAGAACTGTATCATAAAATTCACTAGTGGGCAGCTGCAGATGTGTTATTTTTTAGACCCCTGGTGCCTTACCTCTGCAGGACCAGAATCTCTGTATGTGCTCGTTTTCGTCACATATCTTTATTGTCTGTTTTTTTTTGCCTCTTTTGTTGAAACAACATACCTCAATTATAGTTATTCTGTTAATTGCAGAACTGTATCATAAAATTCACTAGTGGGCAGCTGCAGATGTGTGTGTGTATGTAGTGATTTAGAAGACAAGGAAGTATTTCCATTTGAATTGGTAGCTAAGGTTGTATTCACGTTACGTTTATGCAATGTATGAAGATATATAGAAGTATAGTGTAGAAGAGCCATTAGGTTTGTTACAGCATGTTTATTGGATTGATCAACTGGGCCTTTGAAATCATTCATCATTGTGAAGACATTTCTGTTCAGGTCAAATAGTGACGCAGTAGTGAGTAGAACTGACTTTTAGTTGATCTAACCAATACGTTTAGATAGGTTCATTTGTTAAACATCTTTTTGTATAGTTCAAACAGGAAGCATTGTAGTCATTTTTAAAGTAGGATGAAAACAATCAAATGTTTTTTTTTTTAACTTTGCTTTTAGGGTTGTAGGTCAAACCACGCGTTCACTGTGCATTCGTTCATATAAAACTACGCCACGTGATTCATAATCATATCTGTATGTATATTCTTTGAGAATGTTTTGCCTATTTTTGGATAATAAGTAGTGCTCCAAATGCATTTTTACCGAGACACCAAGCAAAAGCCAAAACACGCTGAATTTAGCAGGATTTTGAAAAGTATCTTTATTTTTTCATTGCAGAAAACCTCCGATATAATTTACCTCACCCAATGTTTATGCAGACAATAAAGCTTTGGTCCTCTTCTGTTGGCTGCAAGTAAGATTTTATGACTGCAGCCAAACTGACAGTACAGAACCCAGTTACTGTTAAATCTACAAGTTTGGAGAGTGATACTGTGCATTTTTAAGTTGAACATCTACCGTGTTCATAGTTTCCTTGAAGATACTCTGTGCCTTACAGAGTTTTCCCCATATTGAATAACTTATTTTAGTTATTTTTTAATTCAGTGATGCAGCTTAATTATAACAGGTCTTCTTCCTCTTTTTTTTGTTTTAACCGCAATATTTTAAATAATGTCACATGTATTCTGTTCCTAAAGTGCTAATTATCATCATCCAGATCATGTGAGAGCTCTGTCAGGTATATGTGAATTAACTCTGCTTCAACTGTTTTTTCCCCATTGAGAGTGACTATATTTTAGTGTTTTGTTGTCTTCTGATTTTCAGCTTGCTATTGTGTTATGAAAATACAAATCAATTTGCCAAACATCAGTAGGTCAAACAGTATATCCGCATTTATTTTACATTGCTGATGAATCATAAATGATTGGGTTTTTTGCTCATTGGTAATCTGCCAAATAAAACTTTTTTTTTTGTTTTGTTTTTTTACAGTACACTTTGGCAAAAGTATTTGTGAAACAATGTTCTGTTTGTCAGAAACAAGTTAATTAAAATTGATGTTCAATTTTCATTCTTCAAAATGAAGTGTGTTTGTTATTTTACATCAATATCTGTTTCAGCTGGGAAAAAGGGAACTGCTGTAAAAATGTAGCCATTGTTTATGAGATACTTTTCTATGTTCTTGTTTCTGAGCTCAGTGTGTTTGTTCAAGAGTCACATACTGAGAATGTTATATAGCAGTGCATATAGTTAATGCCTATAACTGGTTGTAGAATGAATATACAATATATGTATCTAATAAGAAATCTGTTTCTGATCACAGTCAATAAATTAATCTTGATTTGACTTTTTTGCGTGTCCAATATTTGCTGTTTTACACTAGACTGAAAGATGCACAGCAGTGTCAGTAGAGTCTATGCTGTCTGTAAAGGCAACTTTGCATTGCTAAGAAAAGTTATAGTTGTGATGACTTTTTAAAAAAATGCAAACTTAACCCAGAACTCTGTATTTAGGTTTAATGTAAAAAATGAAACCCACACAGGATCAAAAATTAGAATAGAAACAGCAAAAGTGTGGTCTGCAGAATTACTTGAAGTCAATTACAACTCTGAATGGTTTCATGTTGACTTTAAGACGTTTAGCAGTTTAAAGTTCAGACAGACAGTAACCGACTAAACATAAATATGGACATTAGTGACAACCAGTGTTGGGGAAAGTTACTTTTAAAAGTAATGCATTACAATATTGCATTACTCCATAAAAAAGTAACTAATTACATTACTTAGTTACTTTTTATGGAAAGTAATGCGTTACGTTACTTTTGCGTTACTTTTTAAATCTGGGCAGGGCTTGCTTGTTTGTTTTTAAAATGAAAAAGTTATATTTTTGGCAAATATACAAGCCTTTTCACACCAAAAGTGAAATGAATAAGCCTCAGGCTGAAGGGAGAGTAAAGTTACGTCCGTACAGTAGAACGCAGAAGAAGACATTTCAACACACTTCAGCAATAAAAAAAGACACAGATGTTTGTCTAGAGTCATTTGTGCTTATTAGTACGGTTGAAATACGGGTAGTACGGGTCATCGAAGGTCAGAAGCAAAGACATTGCTTAATAGAATGGGATTAAATACATAAAGGATATTTGTGTTGTTTAACATTTAATTATTGCAGGTTTGCGTCATATTCTGAGTTGCATTATTTTTATTCATTTTGAGGATTTTATTCAATTGTTGTGTGGGTGAGATGAATTAATGCATATTCATATTTATTTTAGAACTACAGTAACATCTTCTGATTTCTCTCAGCATGGGGACAGGAGAGCTGTCAATCAATAAATTGAAAAAAAGTAACTTGCGTTACTTATCTTTACTAGTTACTTGAAAAAAGTAATCTGATTACGTAACTCGCGTTACTTGTAATGCGTTACCCCCCAACACTGGTGACAACTAACGTCATATCCCACTGAAAATATTTACATTCTTTTGTTGGGAAGCCCTCAGTGTTCAACTTGAATCTGCTTTGTAAACTACGAATGTAGAGCAGTGCAGGAAATAAGCAACAAAATGAGGCATAATTCAATGATGACTGAAAAACTTCATTTCCCAGGCTGCTGTTCACAGTAATACTCAGTTAGTGGTCTGGCACTGACATAGTCCATCTGTGATCTGTGTTCAGTCTGGCTGCTCAGCATGCTGTTTAATGTGAACTGCTGATCGATGTATTCCTGCACCGCTGGATAAATCTGCGGACGCAGCTCTCGGTCTGAGCCACGGAGGTACTGCTCAGGTTGGGGGGGATTTTGCAGGACCTTCCCCGATGGTCCTGAGGCTAAAGCTCGAAAATGGATCCTGTTGAGGATGTCAGTGAGGGGCCTCAGATTAGCATAGTCAGAGCCTGAGGTCATCTCCAGGTTCCTCAGAGCACTTTCAGGGAGTTGCATCCGGCTCAGTTTGGGAGGCAGAGGGAGGGGCAGCTCCATGTCAGGACATTGTCGTGAGGGATGTGGAGGGGTCTGAAAATAAGGCTGGAGCTGGATGATGGATCTGCCTGGGGTTTGAGAGGCTGGGCTGCAGTGGTGATGGTGCTGCTGAGGGTTTAGAGGGCTGCTGAGGTTGGTGTCTCCTGTGGAGGACTGGACACAGAAGCTCTGGGCCACAGGCAAAGCTGCACACAGACTATGGAGGCTGGAGGGTCTGGCTTCTCTGGGACTTGGAAAAAAATTCACAGCATTATTTTGGAAGACAAAACTCTCAAATCTGTATTTCGCTGTTGTCTAGAAAGTGATCTTGATGGATACAAACGTGTCACTTTTCAGTGCAGTTACAAATCAAAGAAATTCTATGGTTTAACATTTGAAAACAAAGAAATTAAGAGTTTTACTTGTAATTTTACTCTTGTTCTGTAAAAGAAAATTATTAAATACATTATTTGACAGTACAATAGTATTATTACTACAGTAATACATTTCTTTCATATATTAATTTGTTCCTTTTTTTTGGAATTTTGTTCAAAAGGAATATTTTGTAATAATAATAATAATCAGTAGTAATAGTATTTTGGAGGACAATGCCTTGTTTAGTTATCAAAAACAAAACTTAAGCTTTGTCTAAAAAGTAATAAACTGAGAAAAAATATCTCCAGAAATCCAAATGTGTCACCATTCAGCAAAAATTGCAGCATTCAAACTAGGTTTTAGGCCAAAATAAACGCTTTGTAGCTTAACGTTTGAAAGCAAAGAAATTTAATTACTTTTAATTGTATTCATGTTCTGTAAAATGAAATTATTTTTATTATTTATTTATTTTTAATTTTACAGTACAATAGTAGTATTACTACAGTAATATTTTAAATATTCTTCATAGTGTCTAAAGTGACAGTAAATCCCCATTTGAATAAAAATCAATTTTGATAAAAATTTCTTCCATAGAGGGCTCTTACCCTAGAAAAAAAGTAATATATATATATATAAAAAAAAAAAAACATTTATTTCATAGTAAGTATAGTTCAAATCTATTAACATATTTACTGACATATCGCTCATGACAAATCATCGATATAAAAATTATAATTAAACTTTATTCTGCGTATCACTTGTGCGCAATGCACATTTCTTAATATTAAGCCTAAAATGTGTTTTAATATCACTACTGATGAGGATTGCATGATCTTTGTATAATATTGGTCTTTAAAATCAAGATTTAAATCATCATTTAAAGTTTACCTGAAGTGTACTTACAACAGTTCCACTTTAGCACATTCAAATATCCTTCAGTATTTCTTTAGTTGGACTTCAACACTACTTCTGCACAAAATTAGTTGTTCCAATTTAGCAGACTTAAAGTATACCAGTTTAGTATACCAAAAGTACAATTGCAGGATATTTTTATTAAGTACATAAATATGTAAATGTATACTTAGCATGAAATAAATGTATTTCAAATAGTGGTCAAATGATTAATCGCATCCAAAATAAAAGTTTTTGTTTACATAATATATGTGTGTATACTGTGTATACACACATATATTATGTATATATAAATACAAACACATGCATGTATATATTTAAGAAAAATATATTATGTTTATATATTAAATATATTTATATATAATATAAATATAAGAATATGAATACATAAAATATATACTGTATGTGTGTGTATTTATATATACATAATAAATATACACAGTACACATACATATATAATGTAAACAAAAACTTTTATTTTGGATGCCATTAATCGCGATTAATCATTTGACAGCACTAATTCCAAATAAATTTTAGTAAATTTAATTTTCACTAGGCTATCTTTGTCACCCCTGATAAGTTTGCATCCCTGAATTTCTAAGATTAATTGTAATACTTCAGTCTAGAGCAAGAATTAATATTTTCCAGCAGAACTGTGGCATAATAGTATGGTTTGATTATAATATGATACTCACTGCATCACAAAAATTCCCAGGCAGAATCAGAGCCAGACTCACCTGTTCAGGTGTCTGTTACTGAGGCTGAGAATGGTGTGTGTCTGATGGGGTGAAGGTCCTCCAGCAGTGCTGGGGTTTATGAAGGCTGATATGAAAGGGTTGGGGGTGACCGAGGAAGCCACTTCTGAAGAATTCAGTGTTCTTCTGCAGTCAACAGAGCTGGACACGGTCACATCCACTTCCTCATCCTTCTGTGGCTGTCCTACTGTTTGTGGACAGAAGAAGAAATGCACGATTTAGAAAAAGAAAAAAAGCTTATTAAGAGGAAAATAAAATATAGGGCACATAAAGGTGACCCTTATGATTGAAGTTAAAAGTCCCCTTCTGCTGCCCTCTGCTGGGCACCAGGTCATAGCACCAGAAACAAGAAGCGACACTGGTGCATACAGGTGCATCTCAATAAATTAGAATGTCGTGGAAAAGTTCATTTATTTCAGTAATTCAACTCAAATTGTGAAACTCGTGTATTAAATAAATTAAATGCACACAGACTGAAGTAGGACTTTTCTGAAGTCCACAGTTAACGCAGCCATCCCCCAGGAAATTTTAGAGCACTTCATGCTTCCTTCTGCTAACAAGGTTTATGGAGATGCTGATTTCATTTTCCAGCAGGACTTGGCACCTGCCCACACTGCCAAAGGTACCAAAAGTTGGTTAAATGACCATGGTCGCAGTAATTCATGCAAAAGGAGCCCCTACCAAGTAATGAGTATATGTACAGTTAATGAACATACTTTCCAGAAGGTCAACAATTCACTAAAAATGTTTTTTTATTGGTCTTATGAAGTATTCTAATTTGTTGAGATAGTGAATTGGTGGGTTTTTGTTCAATGTGAGCCAAAATCATCACAATTAAAAGAACCAAAGACTTAAACTACTTCAGTCTGTGTGCATTGAATTTATTTAATACTCGAGTTTCACAATTTTAGTTGAATTACTTAAATAAATGAACTTTTCCACGACATTCTAATTTATTGAGATGCACCTGTATAATGTGAAGCTACATTGAATATTATTATTGTTATTCTCTTGGGAAATCATACCATGGTCATTTGATGTCAAATCTGGTTTGGCCTGTCCAACGGAATCCTGGGTCTCTTGGCTCTCTTTTTCTCTAAACCTAAGGCGGCGAAATTATAATGGTTATATTAACTGAAAATATCAGAATGAATTATTAGAGTTGGAGGTTCAACAGTCAGGAAAGGAAACATTATGTAAATTCTATTACATACAGTTTGATTTGCCATTAGGAATGATGAAAATCTTGCTCCTTTACCTACTACATGGTTGAAAAAAATTATAATTATTCACTAAAAATAAAAAAAATCAGCCCTGGTGTCATGTGCTGTAAAGGAGATATTTGTACATGACATTTTCTGAATTAAAGAAAGAAAATTATGAAAATCACTTCTTTTTGTGGTGACCTAATAATTCTCTCTAACTGAACTGAGCTAATTAATTATTTCTAATGAAGCATCTCTCACCTTTTCCTGTTCAGCCCATTGTCACGAAAGCCTTTAGCAAAGGGGTTGTTGTCAATCTTGAGTTTTGTGATCTGTGTTGAGGAAGAGAAACAAACAGTCCCATTGACAAAAAACACAGACATGCCAGGCAAAGAGCATAAATCATGCAGAATAGTTTAATAAAACATAATAAATCAAGAGAGAAAAATCAAACATCAACTTTTACTTAAATGTTTTGCTGATATTTTGTGAGAATACTGGATTTTGCATATTTTGCACACTACAGTATACTGGGTACTAGATTCTACTATTATAGACATTTTAATTGACCTTTTTATCCTCATGAATTTGACCCACTAGATGGCAGTGCAACTCTAATGAAAAGTATCTTTGAAGGCCAGCTTTGAAAGTCCTATATTTCTATACAGTTATTCATCTCATGTGAAATGTCTGTCCTCACCTCTTGGTTCTGGTAGGCTGTGACAGCTTTAAAAGCAGCTTCAGGGAAGGTGAAGCGCAGGTAACCGCCAGAGTTGTGAGGGTTACAGGGGTCTGGAGATTGGACAATGTGTAGACGGGGCTGGTATTTATGCATGGAGTGGAGAACCACCTAATGAACATAGAGAGAAATAGATGTATCAACGGTAAAAAATGTAATTAAATAAAATAAAAAATTGTGATCCCAACACAGAAAACATCTCTTAGAAATCTTTCAACCGATACACTTTCCCCATTTCTAAAATCTTACCAGGCCATTAGAGTTGAGGGTGTTGTTGGTCAGTTTGAGCTTGTGAAAGGAGATTGGATACTGCATCCATTTCTCTCCAGGTGCAGGAGAGTCTGGATGGATGAAGAACCGGTTGGGCAGGTGTGGATCAGTTGAACCATTCACTTCCCAACGGTCCTTATTCCACTGTAACAATATAAGAGCATATGAATAGTCATGAAGACTACAACAATTAATCACTACTCATTTAAGCGGATTCATTTTTAGGTATTTAGTTTTATTGTTCTTAAGTTCCAAAAATATTCACACATCTATGAGGTTTGCAGCTTTATAACATCCCTATACCCATCTGGAGCTGAAAGTATGACGTGTATCAGTTAAAAAATATTGATATAAAAGGGATAGTTCACCCAAAAATGAAAATTCTGTTCAACCCTTTATACGTTTATTTATATTTTAAATATATTTTGAAAATAAAATGTCCATACTATGAAAGTCAATGGGGACCAACAACTGTTTGGTTACCCTTATTCTTCTAAATCTCTTTTGTGCTCAACAGAAAAAAAATGAACTTACAGATATAGATTTGAACTATCCCTTTAAGGAATAAAACAGGGAGAGTGTCATATTATAATGTATAAGCTGAGGAAAACTAGTTAAATAGTAAACTACTGTTGTAGTACACGGTTCAAAACGGGTTGGGAAAGATTTTTTTAATGTTTTTAAAAGACATTTCTTATTAAGTCTTACCAAGGATGCATTATTTGCATTATTTGACCAGAATAAATAAAAAAAAAACTGTAAAAACAGTAATATTGTAAAATATTATTATAATTTAAAATTAGTATTTATAAATATCATTACTACAGTCTTTAGTGTTCCATGACATGACATTATTGTCATCAAAAACCTTTTTTTTTTTTTTTTTACTATTTTCGCAAAAACCGTCATGCAGTTTCAGGTTTCGTTGATGAAAGTTCAAAAGAACAACATTTATTTGAAATCAAAATCTTTTGTAAAATAAAAAATAATAATTTGCTGTCATTATTGATCAACTGAATACAAGTATACTTTTTTTTTTTAATTGTACTGACCCCAAACTTTTGAATGCTAGTGTACGTGTGTGTTTGTGAGGGAAGTTGGAGGGGGATGAAGTGAGTAAGTGTGTATGTGCTATAAGGGAGGGGTGGAGGGGAGGTACCTTGTACTTGTGGTTATCAAAAGGCACCATGTCCATTATCACCACATACTTGACTTTTGGATTTAGTCCTGTCACTGTTACTTTGCAGCTGGGAAACATCCGCCTGAAATAAATGTACAACGGAAACACATCATAACAATTGGTCATCACATATTAAACAATGCCTTCCATAATGTGCTTTCTGATTTGTAACACTTTCAAGATTATGAACTATTCAGCTAAATGAACAGTACACTGAATGCACTTAAAGATTTCTTGCACTATAATAAGGGTGAATTCCAACACAATTCAATTATATGTTTGTTATAGCATCACGTATTATAAACAAGACTTTTAGTCATTTTAAACCACTGTAGGTGCATACCTTCCAGATTTAGTAATCAGCATCTCTGTGCCAATACTGCTGAATTTGTCCCAAAGCTCTCGATCTTGCAGGGATACATGCACTGGCAGTGAGGTCAGTTCAGCTTCAGGACTGTTCATCCTGCTATTGAGGCCATGTTGAGTGTGGAAAATGGGTTCCTTACAGTCTAATAATCGATAACAGAATAATTTCAGATTTTCATATGTACAACACTGGCTCTCAAGAATGACACTTGTTTATTACTAGAGAACCCTCCCTTTAGTCAGTTTGAGGGTTCTCTCTCTTTTGACATCTCACAGTAATCAATAAATATTTTTTTTTTTAAACAAATAAACCTGAAATTGAATTTAAAACTAAAAAATATGAGATATGTAAAAACAGTCTTACCTTGTGGATAATATCCATAGTTATTAGCCAAATAATTCATTTGGTAAGGTAAGTCCAGCACAGGCCGTTCCTCTGGGAGATACATGACCATGAGACTGGAGCAACAAACTAAAGTGACTTGTCCAGAGGTTTGTAGTAAGACAATGACTTTCTAGGACTACCCTTAGGATGCTACCTTTCCATAACTTCAAAGAGGACCGAGGTGTGTATGTGCACTTCTGTCAAAACATCAGTCTCGTCTTTGATCTGCCTCTTTGTCTCTCCCAGTTCCTAGTTTGTGCTCCAGCTTGCCCACAAAGGTGTGTAGAAACAACAATCTCTGGATCTGGGGGAAAGGGGGGTGCATCTGACTTTAGAGGCCAAGGGTTCCCTAACACTTCCTCCAAATCCTTACAGACACACACACACACACACACACATATAGGTGTTAATCAACCCAGCAGTTTGTCCCCTCATTACTGCAGGAAGTCTTTGCCACTATTTATTGGCTCTTGGCCAAACTGTCAAAGTTCAGCAGATAATTTCTAATCTTAAATATTAAAACTGTGCATTAAATCTGGTTTCATGTCATTTGCTAAGGGCTTTCGCTATCAAAACGTCCTCTGAGTTAGGCCAAGAATAATCCTGGACAGCAGTAAGTGTAGTTTTATACTGGTTTTGAATATGTTTAAGAGGTTAAACACTTCTAATCATCTTAGCAAACACCTCTAAGTTTCTCAAGCAATCAAGGTCTTCAGACAGTGAAATTTTGTTAGCAAAAAAGGTCCATTGATGTATGACACAAAAGTAAAATGAAGTAGCTTTCTGTTGACCAATGCAGCCAATCCATGTGATCAGCTTGAACCCCTGCATAGGGAAGTCTTTTGCCTTCATGTGAAATTCCCAATCATGTGAATAACTATCAAAATGACTGGATCACATTTATCACTGTTCACAGAAATTGATCCAGTAATTTTAACCGTATGATTAAATTTAACCGCACATTTAATCTAAAACGTATTTTAATCTGACAACCTCTCAGTCTAAACTATTTAAAGTAAGGCAGTAATGTTCAACATGAAAGTAGCCAACATCAAATTCATCAGTCGTGTTCATATTCTTTCCCTCCCTGAAATAGCAGTTATTTTCCTGAGAAAGAATTAGCACATCTTCAACATTGGGTCCACCAATTACTGTTTGAACTCCAACTAATTTTGAAAATAAATAAATAAAAGTAAAATAAATTCATGTTTCACTGTCCCAACAGCAGGGTTGAGGAGTAACTAGTTACAAGTAATGGAATTACGTAATTAAATTAGAAAATAAATGTAACTGTAATCTGTTACAGTTTACAGTTACATTTCAGTAACTGTAGATCTCAAAGTAAATAGAGGTGCTAAAGTCTTGATTTTGTGGTGGTTGCGCTTTATAATTAAATTATTATCATCTTAATTCAGGTTAAGAAGGATTTTGAAAGTCTGACAGTAATCAGCGATGAGTACTGTAAGGTTAACCCGGCCTGCTTTAAACGTTTCAAAATGATTAACAGTTGAAAACATTCATTAGAAATTTAGAAAAGTAATCAAAAAGTAAATAAATGTAATCAGAAACATTACTTTATTAAAGTAATTGAAATAGTTACACTACTTATTACATTTTAAATAGGATAACTTGTAATCTGTAACCTATTACATTTCCAAAGTAACCTTCCCAAGACTGCCCAGTAGCATTTTTCATAGAAATTTAAATACAAGAAAATGAAATGTGCACATATTTGTCTCTTTAAATCAATATAAATTGGGGGGGGGGGGGGGGGGGACACCATACTTGGCCACATGTCACTTCACTTTATGCCAGCACTCAACAACCATTAAGTTTAGATGATCCCAAATCAGTTAGATCAGGTGACTACTTGTGTTTCATAAGAGCTCTAAAGGGCAGTTTCCAGTTCCCTTCATGTCTGGCCACAGCGATCTCTTTTCTGCGAAATCATCACAAATGAACAGAAATGTCCATTTATTTGGGTAGCAGATAAGATGTCAGAGGCTTGCTACATGCTGGTGCAACTCAGATAGGCCACAATCTTGTTTTTATCTGCTAACATGGCCTAAGCAGTCACAAACACCCCCCAACCCCACCCTAACCGGGAGTCTGTCTCCTGAGTAACCGCGGGGGGCTACTCCCATGTTAGCCAATAGACCTTTAACATCCAGATGCTGAGGACAACTACAGATGTAGAATCAAGTTAATTTGTCACAACTCACACATGGGTATGAGAACAGACACCCAGAGGTGATTTCATCGGTAGTCAATCAACAACTGGCCACCATAATCCCTGAATTTGGCATCTGTTTATGCATTTGCAACATAATGTCATGAAATCCATTTGAGCGATTTAAATTGTATAGAAATTGAATAAAAAGTTGTCCTCTAGCAATACGTTTTTGCAAACCCCTCATAAAGCCTCATGATGCACTTTTCTCCTGTGGTATTATTAACTACTTATGCAGGTTTTATTATGTGTAATTTGGAATCTTATTGTAATATGCACTTTTGGCTATAGATAAAAGCTGAAGAAACTAATATGATATGCATAAAACATGTCTTTGGATCTTTCAACCAACTTTTTTTGGTAAAATTTCATGTTTATTCCAAGGGTGGGAGAGTTTGGGTGTAGACTCACACACTCGCGTGAGAGCGAGACCCGATGCTAAGTAACTGTTCAGGGTCTGATATGGGGAACCATTCTGATTGGTCAGCAGACTGAAGGGCAAAGACATGATAAGGATGGAACAGCCTTTGTGTCATCATATGCAAATGAGCAGCGTGCATTAAAACTCATGAGCAAGGGAGCAATGTTTACGATCGCTTAACGGCATGGAGACGACAGACTTGTGAAAACAAAAGTGAGAAGACGGGTAAAGGTGACAGATGAAGCCAATTAAATTGCTTTTCAACACTTCCTGCAGGAGTACTGAAGACACAGATCTAAAGGTGAGTGTGTCAGCCGGTGACTATGAACTACAGGATGGCAGCTGCTCTTCCTTTTAGATGAAAAGTCCCATGTGAGGGATCTTCCACAGGTGTGATCATCTGAAGAGTTGGGAAGAGTTTCTACAGGAAAACCTTTTGGAAACATAAATTAATCTAACAATTTAGACCACGCTGAATTGATAATGATGCAACAGATCTGGAAAACTACAGTTTCTGGAAATTGCTTTGGAACATTTGAAACATTGACAAGTCAAATATAATTTTAGTTCTTTAAAAATAGGCTGACAATGTTCTAGATCACAGAAAATGTTACAAAATAGTAGATGTGAATGTTCAGTGGATTTCCAAAGTGAAGGCGTTTCATAAGTCTTGACCTCTAGACAGGAAAAGAGAGAGAGATATACACATAACTGTTCAGAGGTTGGGGCCAGTGTAAATTTACTTTTTTAACAAAATTAAAAAAGTAGCAGTACTTTTAAAGTATCCTGATAAAAATGTATCACTGTTTCCTCAAAAATATTAGGCAGCACAACAGATTTCAACATTTAGTAATAAGAAATGTTTCTTGAGACCAAATCAGCATATTAGAATGATTTCTGAAGGATCATGTGACACTTAAGACTGGAGTAATGGCTGCTGAAAATTCAGCTTTGTCATCACAGAAATAGGCCTAAATTACATTTTTGAAATAATAAATAAATAATAAAATAGAAGACTTTTTAGAATTAATATTTCACAGTTTACTGTATTTTTTGTGTCAGATTAATGCATCCTTGGTGAGCATAAATGACTTCTTTCAAAAACATAAAAAAAAAATTGACACCAAACTTTTTAATGGTTGGGTATTATAATAAAACAAACAATTGAGATTTACACAATAAAATGTCTGCAGCGAATAAGTGAGTTGATTCTTTCAGCTCCGTATGTGCAGTCTGTAGATAAAGTGACCATAACTTTTTCACCATAGACAGTCTAAACTAAAATTGATGCAATAATTTACTCAACTGATGAAAATTAATTATTGATCATATTTATTAACTGCATTATTACAGACATAGCTACAAAGAGTTAATAATTCAATAAGCTGCAGTTAGTGTCGTGTACAGCCACAGTTGAGGAGGCCCGGCTCCACCCTGGCAACCAGCCACCACCCCAACTGTGCAGCCCACTCTGCTTACAGTTGAGTGATTTCAGGTCAGTGTAATGTTATTACGCAAGATATTCAGTTAAACAGCAAGACTGCACCACAGATAACAGCCTGACCAACGTGAAGGTCTTTACTGTCCCTTTTGATCATTTTAATGCATCCTTGCTGAATAATTTAATTTCTTTTAAAAAAAAAATTCTATTGACCCCAAATGGTAGCATATTTCAACACCTTTTTAGTGTGCACAAATCATGACCCACCTGTGTCATACCATACGGCACCTCCTTCGGGAGATGCTGTAGAAGTTTCTCTCTGATAGTGTTGGTGCACATCTCCTCAGGACCCTGATCAGTCAGTACTTCACTGTGGTACTGCCACTGGCCAGGCTTGGCACCATCAAACAGGTATTTCTATTGTTCAAACACAGACAAATTAAGGATGAGTAGCACAATGCTGGAGATTCCAACATCAAGTTTGCTTTAATACAAATGTCTCTTTCTTAAAATCTCCAATGCAGTCTCTAACCTTTAATGTTTCCACATCTTCTCTGTCAATAGAACTTAACATAAATACATCCTTAAAAAGAAGCCACCCCCTGCGGCTCTTCAGGGCCTTCAGCCTGTCTTTGTCCTGACCCTCCTGAGACAGCCCGTCCTTCATGCTCTCAGACTGTGGTTCTTCAGCATGTCTGCTGTGGCGTTTGGCTGCTAATTTCTCAAGTGGTTTCTCTGCGCCGCGGATCCTGATCTTCTTTCCATTAACCACCCCTTCTGTCAGCTGTGCCGTGATGTCTAGCAAAAGTGTTTTGTTCTTCAGTAGATCTACCTGTGTGTTAAGAGTTGATTTTTTGCTTTAGATCTTCTAAGTGTACCAGCTATTAATCATTCACTGAGTTTAATAGTGATATTCATTTCGATGTTAACAGTTGCAGCAAAACAGCCCCCTCCCCCCTCTTTGCAAGATGAGAGATGGGATATGCAGAGAAAAAGAGATGGTAATTTCCTCCACAAACTAATCCTATGGTCAGACTAGGACAGATCAATACAAAATGACAATGCTAATACCTTATTAAGGACAAGGATGGCAGGGACATCTGGATTCAGGGCCAGACACTTCAGCACTTCATAGTCCAGCTTATTGCGGGTCCATTTATCAGACATATCGACTAGCACCATCACTGCAAATATATAGCAGAAATGGGAAAAAAATTGAAGATTCAGCACAAAATACAGAGTCATAATACAGTGGTTCTCAGCCTCTTTGACTCCAAGGCTCTCGTTTGTCCAAGAGCTCTCCTAACTAAGTTGATATAGACCTTTTGTACATTTTCATGGTTAGTTCTAATTATAAACACACACGAAGCCAATGGCGATTCTATTGGATGCTGGCTGTGTCTTTGTTTTTGAACAGATTAAGAAATAAATAAGAGAAGAACAACTAAAACAAAGATTTTTTTATTTACCTAGATCAGCTTCCTTTATTGACTCAAAAGGATCCACCAGCAGCGATTCCTCCAGGTGATGTCTGTTAAACAAATATAACAAAATCAAGTTTAGTTTATGAGTATGAGAATTTTTTACCACAATCATGGCATTAGTTAAACAAATGTTGTTGTTTCTGGTTGGTTGAGATGTTCAAACAATCAGAGCAAGATTGCAGAGCACAGTATCTACACTTTTCTGGGAAATCAACCAACAAATGGTTAACTTACAGTTGCCACCTAATGTTGTAAGAAACTGCTGTATTACATAGTCACCTTTTAGCCTTTATTGGTGTGGTGAGACCAGGGGTATCCAACAGTATCTGATAGAAAAAATAAATAGGAGAAAAAATGCCATGCAAACATGGAACATTCCCTAAACAGACTAGACATGGGGGTAGAAGAGGTACTTACGATTTGTGTGTCATCCTCTGTCAGGACACCAACAGCACGTGATCTTGTTGTGTGCACTTTCTCAGAAACAGCAAACAACTATATAAAAATTGTGAATTAACATTTAAGGTTACAGACACAAGTTCTTACAGGGATCGGTCACACAAAAAATGTAATTCTGTCATTACTCCTAATTATGCATGACTATGTTTTATCTGTATTATTTACAGGCTGAGTAAATAGCAGAAATAACATTTCTGGGTGAGAAAAAACACATTTCACCTTAATTTTTATTCCAAACATTAGTATAATATCACCTTTCGACCCAGCAGTTGATTGGTCAATGTTGATTTCCCTGCATTAGGCGCACCCACTATAGCCACTTTAAGAGATTTGGCATTTTCAGGTTGATCAGGATTCTTTAACAATAAGGAAAATTGATGACCTGAGAGCAGAACACATACATAAACACAGACAAAATTGGTTTAACGATATATATCATAAATTTATTTTAATATAATATCATAAATATCCAGGGAGATAATAACAAATAACTGTTTTCGACATGTTGTCTGTAAAACAGCAGTCTTGAAGGCTGGAGAGGGGCTGGTGATTATATTCTTACCGCTGTCTGATGGAACAGAGACAGGCTGATGATGACAGAGACCCTCATCGGACACCACCGCTCTCCCCTTCTGCAGTCTGTCCAAAAAAGCACTCGAAGACACCAAACTGGCCGGAGTGCAATGAAAGAGGCATTTTCTTACTGTCTGTGGACCAAAAACGGCGCAACCTGTGAAGAAGCAGAGGATAAACGACAGGTAAAATAAGAGCTACCATGACGATGTTGTTTTTCTATGAGTTTGGTCTTATTTCTGGTGGCGAATAAGACAAATACAACCAGTTTGTCATCTAGCATAACGTCACGACATACAAGAAGGATAAACAGACTGTGTATAATCTATAATCTATAAATCACCTGATAGACGCAGATACAGTGGCGCGTGCTCTGGGGCTGTCGTCAGTTTGCGGATCGTTGAAAATCGCAAAGATCTGCGTAGAAACGTCTCGCAAAGCCGCAAGGTCATTGCTGAAACAGGTTTTATATACGTAAGTGGATAATTTAAAAATGGTTAACCCTTGTGCAAGGTTATTCTCATCTCCATGTTTGTTTACACATGTGTCCAGGGCGCAGACATGTTGCTCAAGTCGAGTGAACTAGAGTGATGAATCTATATATTACACACTACTGCCATCTGCTGCTCAGGCGCCGCTACGAAGGCGCCATAAATAAACTGCTAGTACAGTCTTCATTAATTATTACTTAAATATATAGACAGCCTCGGCGTCTGATAATAAAAACCAAGAACCTTTGTTATTATTTCAGCTAGTACAAGAGGAAATACTGTAGCGTGTATATGATGCCCTTTGGATATTTACTTTGACAGGAGTGAGATTCTGGAGTTCACTGGTCGAGCATGAAACAGACAGGCCTTCTGAATCAAAATGGCTGTTGTTAGGTTTGTGGTAAAAGGAGCCTTTGAGGACCAGAGAGCTGAGAATATGATCCCTAATCAGAGGCACTGATGTTGTTTTCATCCGCTCAGGTAAAATCAGAGGGAACAGATGTGTTTTTCCATCTCCCATCAAAAGCTAGTCCACCAGGAGCAGCACAGAGCAGAAAAACGCTGCAGAGACTGGGGACAAGAAAGGATATCAGGGGGTTTACAGTCTGTCAGCATATATCAGTTTAGTTGAAACTTATAAAACATAACATATTCAGGAAGCAAAGAAAATTAGTATTTTGACTAAAGCAGAGATTTGATTGCGTAAGAAAAAGCCATGAATAGTACACAAATATATCAGATACAATCACATATGCCAACAAAACATGCTCATTGCATGCATTCACTTAAACAAGACCCCCTCACATGGGTTTGGTCTACCTTTATTTTACCCTGCAGACCAGGAGAAATGGCACATTCTTCCCCTAACTCCCTCATTTGAGAATATGGGCCATTTATAGCTACATATGATCAGAATTTATAAAGTTGATTGCTAATCTGATGTTGAAATGTAGCCTATTCTGTATTTGAAGGCACTAATTATTTATTGTGTACTATTATTATTGCTGTATGAGATAAATAGGATATCTGGGATTTAACTACCTTTTGTTCTTCAGCTACAACCATGAATGTTAGATGAACTTTCTCAGAAACTGTTTTAGCACACAGATGCATATTGCAGTATTTCACTGTGTTTTTCCACCATGTATTCTTCCATCTATTTTTAACAGGATGTCCAGTCCTTGCTCAAGAAATGCAGACATCATGATTCTACCCCCTCATATTTCACTGTAGGTTTTTATTTTTGAGATGTGGCCAGCGTTACATTCACAACACACCCATCATCTGCAATTGTGGTCTCATGCAACCACAAAATCTTTTTCCACATTAGAACTAGGTCACCATAAATAAACTCTATAGACATGTTGATGTTTTTGAGTAATAACTTCCTCTTTGCCAGTCATTAAAGGCTAGTGTTTGTTTGTTCATCTTTTTCTCTCATAATTCTCCTTGTTTGCATGAGCTTTGTGAGAAGACCTTTTCTGGCCAGTGTCTGTGGAATTTTATGTGACTTCCACTTCCTGGAAACTGAATCCTGGTAATTTAGCCCTAAATTCAAAGAAACCTCTTTAGTCTTCATTTTCACTGTGGTCTTATGACCATCTCAATATTCATCCAGTGGTTTTCATCTAGAAAAATAAACTTCTGCAGGGCCTATTGTAAAACATAATGTCACATTTAAATAATTCAGTTGAGTCTCATAATTAAAATGTCGAAAGTAAAAAAAAAAGTATGCCGGTTTCCATCTTGGATGATTTTAAATTTCTTGTTTGATTTTTAAACATCGTGGACCGTTTTAAATGGTTTCTCCAAAAATAACTTTACTATTAAAACTATTTCTGACAATTCTTGTGCAAATCTATGTTCATGTTTAGGTTCTAATATACAAAGCTCAGGGTTAGAAATCATAATAAGGAATCCCATATCAGCATAAAATGACTAAAAAAAAAGTATGCCGGTTTCCATCTTGGATGATTTTAAATTTCTTGTTTGTTTTTAAACATCGTGGACCGTTTTAAATGGTTTCTCCAAAAATAACTTTACTATTAAAACTATTTCTGACAATTCTTGTGCAAATCTATGTTCATGTTTAGGTTCTAATATACAAAGCTCAGGGTTAGAAATCATAATAAGGAATCCCATATCAGCATAAAATGACAGCCTCGTCCCAGGGTTGTTTGTGCTGTATATGCCATTATTGTTTAGGAGCTGTGGATGCTGAATAACTGCTGTCATGTCAAATATTTCAGTTGGTCTCTCCTCGTCTTTTGCAGTGAAGACAGATACACACACACACACACACAGATAGAAATGTCCCGCAGTTACAGCACAGCACTGCGACCTTTCTGCAGGCAAGGAGGAATAACAAAGCTGCGGAGA
Organism: Sinocyclocheilus grahami; assembly: GCF_001515645.1. Lineage (NCBI taxonomy): Eukaryota > Metazoa > Chordata > Actinopteri > Cypriniformes > Cyprinidae > Sinocyclocheilus > Sinocyclocheilus grahami. Next base: position 479,603 of record NW_015505632.1, read on the forward strand.
TGTTGAGTATACGACAGGCGTGTGACAGGAGCTGGCTGAGCCGTGCTGGTTAGTTGCTACTCAGGCAGAGATGCAGCACAACACAAAAAGCCACAGAGCTGAGGCATCCTCTGTCACATCCTCATCAAAACGCTTTTAGGACGATCATTTTAAAAAGCACCCAGAGGTCATACTTTCCAACCCTGATTGTAGCGGGAGAAAGAAAGTAAGAAGAGGAGGAAAAGTCATACTCTTTCAGGATTTCGCAATCAATACAACTTGTCTGTGAAGTGGATCAATAATGCATCTCCTTTGAAACCATCAATCACGTCAGAGTTGGGAATAAAAAACGTAATTAGGACCACCGTTCCTTAAACATCCTTCCTTGACGTCTTTCAGGGCCAAAGAAAGACACCATTCTGCGTCATTAACGTTGTATTATTGTGTGATGAAGCACACTGCTGAGCACTTCCCCTCAGCTGCCTGAGGCTCTGTGGGTGGAAAATGAGCCATCATAACCTTAATAATTCCAGGAAAAAAATCTGAAACCGCACATTAAAAGCTTCAAGTTCAAGACTTCTATTTCATTATTCCCATGCACATAATGGCTTTTTCTTTTGAGAAAGCCTTGTGACCCTGATGTGATTTCCGAGCATGTTGAACGGCCTGGTCTGAACCAGCATTTTCTTATTTTTCAATGGCAAAGATGAGAATAATTAGTCTTGATCACCACATAGTTCTGCCTGCTATGAATCACACATTGCCTGGATAATGATAATCATGATGACGACGTTTGCAGAGAGGATGTGCGTCATGTAGAGACGGGTGGCACACCAGCAGTTGAAATACATACTCGTTGTTATTCATTCTATAAAATTCCATTTCATAACTGCAGCAGCCCTAAAATGTGATGATGACGCTGCTTGAAGGACCTCACAATAGAATGTTCAAAAAAGTAGACTAGAGAAGTATGGAAGGAGGGAAATTTAGTCGGTGGAGAGGAAGTGCTAAAAACCACATTAAGTACTAATATCTGTGATATCTGTGAAAAATTTTGCGCTATTTAAAGGGGTTGATGCGATTTCAAATTTCCTTTCTCTTTGGAGTGTTACAAGCTCTTGGTGCATAAAGAATATCTGTAAAGTTACAAAGACTAAAGTCTCAAATCCAAAGAGATATTCTTTATAAAAGTTAAGAGTCAACCACGCCTACCTAAAACGGCTCGTTCTAACACGCCCCCACATGTCTACGTCACGATGTGGGAAGATTTGCATAA
>NW_015505632.1:481052-482529 GCF_001515645.1 Sinocyclocheilus grahami
TTTATAATGGGTTTTAATGTTTTTGTCTCGTCGCTCTGTCAGGACAAGGCATCACAGTATGGTAAGGGGTGTAACATTTCTGTCGCACGCTTGAGGTATTCGGCCAATCACAATGCACTGGATAGCTGGCCAATCAGAGCGCACCTCGCTTTTCAGACCGATGAGCTTTGTCGACACGTTTCAGAAAGGCGGGGCATAGAGGAGAAACAATAATGTACAGTATGTGGAAAATAATGTTTTTTTAACCTTAAACCGCATAAATACATTTCATTACACCAAATACACAAAATAATGTTCTTTTTAGCAACATCATATGACCCCTTTAAAGGACGTAAATGAAAAGCAATGAGTCTGTTCAGCTTCAAAAAGAATTACAAGATAGTGATAGATGAATGTTTTAATTCAGTTTGAGGGATGACTTCTTGACAAGGTATAACTATTATTCCTCCAATGGTAAGCTGTTTTAGGTGTCAGCGTACAGGACATGTAGCAGGAGTGTGCATATGGAAAATGAGAGGTGAAAAATATGATGGTTTGAGCATTATAAATGTCAAGTGACTGATGGGCTCCATTGTTGTAACTGAGCTGCTTTCCACAGTGCAGCGTGTATGGAGGATGTCAAGTACAACTGAAAGCACAGGACGTACAAAAATATACAGCAAGCAGAAAGTTTGATGTGTGGAGGCATTGCGGGCATGTGGGAACAGAAATGACAGGAGAAATATTTTGACTGGGCTTGTGTGGGATGCAGTCAGAGGCTCTAACGCCATCCATCTTCTGTAACAGGGAAATTGTTACTGTTGAAAACAGAAAATTTCTTGGATTTCTATTATCAATATGATAAATATAGCTGCAATGCTTCTGAGTAGATCCACTGAGATCAAAACCATTTTAGAAGCAGCTATTCAAATTATTCATGATATGCAAACACTCTATGGAGATAACTGCCAGGTGACTTATTTCTTAGCATAAAAGAGGACAATGGTACAAGAGGAATACCAAATTATTGTTTTAAGTGTGAAAATATAGCAGAAGTAGCACCAACATTCAAAAACAATGGACTTGTGATAAGGCTCCTGAAATAATCAGGTCTTCACTTTAAGTTTTCATTTAGTGATGAGTGAATTTTTGCTAGAAAAAGAGCAGGACAAATAACATGCAAGTGTCTCAGAGCCGGCAAAAGCTGTGAAAAGAGTGACACTTTATCTCACAGAGTATGACGCAGCCTGCAGAAGTGACATGCATGGTTGTTGTCACCACTAGAATTACCTACTGTAGCCAAAGCAAAATAAATTCATTTAACCTCTTCCAGAGCCCATATTTACAAAATAGAGAATTCTGGGAATCCATACTCTGGTCAATCATTTCAGATCTAACAGCATCCAAAATGTTCTGGTGTTGCTAGAGGAGGAGTACGAGTGAGAAGTGCTTGGTACCCACAGTGGCATTCAGTGGTAGTAAAGCTTTTATATAGGTA
>NW_015505632.1:482691-504575 GCF_001515645.1 Sinocyclocheilus grahami
GCTTTATAGGTAATATTTTCACCTACACAATTTAGCAAAATCAGACAATATTGTGTCTAATATATACCACAATATCAATTTCTTATTATTGAATTGTTGTAAATAAATATCATGTTTGCAGCTGGTCGGTGTTCAAAAAATGCTGGGAAATCACTTCATGTAGCCCTACAAGAGGCGCAAATAAATCTGATGAGTGCACCACACTGTGTTTGCTCTATGGTGCAGCAACCGTGTTATTTCTTATGTTTTTCACACAAAAAAAACGGTTGTTCCTCCATTAACCAACTGCCTTCCAAATGTTGCTAAGAATGTTTTATTTATTCTATATAACCTATGAATGCACTCCATATTTGTAACTATTTTCTCCCTTTCCATACCACGTGGAAACAAATTGACTTTGGACAGACGTTAATGTTAATACAGTCTCTGGGATTGTACCAAAAGGCTAAACCTACTTAGTAAGTGAGAATATGCAATCTTGTTTAAGGAAATGTTTTCTTGTGTGTCTAGCAAATCACGAACTGCTTGTTTGGTTGATTTCTACCAGGAAATATCGACCATATCTATAGTTTCCCTTACAGACACTGACAACCATCAAGACAGATCTTCTATCTAATAAAATGTGTTCCTCCTTAAACAATACGATATTCGTGATGTTTTTCAAGTTATTTATGATGGTCCTAAAGATGGTGTCAATTAATGGATAAACTAATACAAATGTCAAGACAACTCCTCTGTCTCCTAGAGAGTATATTAAATAGGCGATAAACCAGAGGAGTATAATCTCACAAATGATATGCACTAAATTGCACCAAGCTATCATGGTTAGAGAATGATAAAGCATGATTATCTCTGCCGTCGCAGCAACATGAAATGCGAAGCAAGGGGCAGACAGAGATAAGGCCCTCGTGATAATTTTCCAACGAGTGTTTTTGCAAGAATTCAGAAAGACACGATGCTGCCACAAGATTATTTAGATCCGAAGTTAAAATAGGGCATAATCAGTTCCAGGAAAGATGTGTGTGATTGGTTGAAGGAGAAAAACGCCTTCAAAACTGCCTTTTGCAGGAATTATTATATTTGGACTAATGCTAACTGCGGAGGATTTGTTAATGTAATATTTACATTTGTGCGTGAATGTATAGGGTTTCCCCTCTGTGTTCTTTCATACTGAATTGAATTTTGTACATATACATAAAGGGAATGTCTGGATCGCAGCCATTGTCTGTGACGCGAGCGCTGGAGCGCATGCGCCGGAAGTTGCTGCCGCAGACAGCAACACTGATTCGGCAACGCAGAGCAACAACACTAGAAGAAAAAAAATCAAAACACAGTATCCAAATAATACTAATCCAGTACGATGCTCTGAACCATGTATAATACCATGATCCACGGAGAGTAAGTATATCATTTGAATGATACTACCGTACTGATTTTGTGCACGATTGCTTACTATCCATCCATTTCATCAAGCTTTAAGAAGCAACAAAGGAGCCAGCTCTCTATTTCATTTAGTGTGGAAGCGATGGCTACTTATGCACTTGGCCTTCAGCTTTAGGCCAAAACACAAGATCGACATCAGTGCTTATAAAACAAGAGTTAAATACTCGAAAACCCGCGTATGTGAGTTGTTCTAGCACAAGCAATGCATTTATTTGAGTGTTATTTTTTGGCTACTCTCTGCTGACTTCCAATGAATGAATGGACATTTAGCTGCAATTTTAAGTATGATGTGTTAATAGATTCAGTTTTCCTATATAATACTTGCAATGTTATGTATTTCTATAGCCTACTTGGATACTTGGTGTTGTTACAAGGCCTTTTGGAGGGCTGACTGCAGACTTCGCATTTGATCCTCTCGACAAAAAAAATATATATAAATGTATGGCTGTGACCTTTGCTGAATATCAAAGGCGTTGTCTCGAAATGTCACCGGGGATTTCTCCGCCGAGAAGCAGTGCGGTATTTGAAGCTGGGGGTTTTGACAGCCGACAGCAGATTGGCTGGTGGGTGGAAAGTTATAAAGTCGCATATCATTAGAGGGTTTATTATGGTTTGCAGAGAATTGACTGCGATCCACATATATGCACGACTTTTGTGAACGGCGCTTGGCCGTTTGGATAGCAATGTTCAGTTGCTCTGTCATAAATCTCAGCTTTAGTCTAGCCAGATGGAGTCGTTATAAATCTTTTGAGTGCAAAGAAACCACAGAAACAATCACACGGTTTCATGTAACGACGCTGGCCACCCATGCAGCAGGTATAGTCTTTGTGTCATTAAAATTAAAATGCATATCCAACGTGTTTTACCGATTGCACCTGCTTCATTAGAATACTCGTTGTGTTTGCCTTGAATAGCGCGTTCTGTAAATTAAACCCCCTGCAACACGCTTCTTAAAGTGCACCGTCTGCACCAAGGTGTTTATGAATTAATCACACTATGTTTTAGACTCGTAGATAAGTGCTGTTTCAGATGAAAGGGGTCGGCAAGGTAACAAAGGGTTGACGTCATGCATCGCGTCCGCCCGCATGACTTCCAATTCTGAATCCCGCCCCTTTTAATTTCAGAAACCGGCGTGATTGGTCGAACGCGCTGCTAGACGCGTCCTAGTCTAACCGAGAGCCAATGGGAGGAAAGCTTCCGTGTTTATGTATAAGAGTGGGCGGGGCTAGTTGGCGGAGAAACCGGAGCGATAGACGCTACTGCTCAATCTGGTGTAGGTGTCTCCGAGGCTGCCGGTGTTGAGTTGGCCACTTTCTGTCGCGGTCCAGGGGATCTGTAACCATGCATTTCGGTCTTGTGGACGGGTGCTAAATGATTGCGTCGAATGTCATTCGTAAATAACTGGATCCCGGGGTAAGATTAAAGCTTGCGTATTAGTAGACTTGCCGTATTTGATTCTTGACCATATGTTGTGATCTCCGACCGTGTTGCGTGTTTTCATCAGAGGATTTCATGCAGTCAGCAGACTCTTGGCAGCACTGAGCTTTTCCCATCTGTGTAACTGGCAAACAACATGAATCACTGCCATCAACATTCCTGCATTGCATGCTCAGTAGATAGTTATTGTAATGCAGAAGTTTGAGGATGACCTTTGTAAACATAGCTGGAATGTGAGGAATACCCAGAGCATCAAAGGTTCTGAAACATTTGCTGTTGGTTTGTGTGTTCACCTGCTTTTCTTTTTTCATGAATTCTTTCTAACCATTCTTAAAAGCGCAATTACCTAGAGCTAAAGAGTGTTTATTTGATTTACGCCTCCGGTATCTTGTGCTCACTGCTTTAAACCCGCAGCTTGACATTAGTTACCCACTGAGTGCAGTTTTATATCATTGCTCTGTCTTCTGTCTGCCCTACATTTTCCAAAGGCTGGATAATTAAATTTCAGACTCCTATTTCCAGAGAAACACGGTCTCCTATTCTCAGTACAATTATCGAGCGTGGTGAAGGATCATTTTGACATCTGGGTGTAACGTTTCTCTTCTATGAGGAGCCATTATGTGATTTGGCTTTTTGAATGGATCACGGGGCAGTGCTTTCAAATATGCATGCCTACTCATACATAAAAACACTTTCACTCCTGCATTTGTCCTTTCTGCAGTCACAAAATCCACAACTTTATTTGGCTCATCCATTTTTCATTCATTGACTGTATGCATATCATACAGAATATGCATATTAATATTTAGTGACGTGCATAGCTTGAGGCTTTGGCTTTTTTTTTGTAAACATTTACATTGGCAGAGAATACAAATCAAACATTTGTTTGACACAAATTACTCCATATTAGTTGTTTATAGAGCTGTTGTATAAAAGTAATAACACAATCTTGGTTTAGTACTGAATATCAGCACTGCTGTGTTTACCTGTGGCCTCATATGACATAAACTATGATATCTTTGATTTTGAAAGTGCAAACACCTTAAAAATGAAAGATTTTTGGTCAGTTTTAGACAGTTTTGCATAGATAATTGACACAAACCTTAAGATTGGTGGCAGTCAACTAATGTAAAATGATGAGCTCTTCACAACACAATGCAAAGATAACTAACAATAACAAATAACTAGCAAACAAAACAATAATACCATGACAGTAACCAAATAATGTATTCATGCTGCAGTGCATGCTGGAAATTCACAGACCATTAACATTTTAGAAATATTGTTCAATTTGTTTTTTGTTCAGTCAACTGTGTTTGACTGTAGTTGACCTGTTAGCCTAACAGGTTTTTATGCAGTTTCAAAAACCCTAATTCAACAATTCTTAGTATTAATTATTTATAAGTCACGTAAACTTGAAAATATGTAGTAGTTGTTGTTTTTTTTACAGTGAATTTTTGCTCAAGTGATATTGCTTAAATGTCATGTCATTATCCATTGTGTAGTAAGTAACCTCTGCTAATGGAATAACCATGTGGTCACAATGTTAAAATATCTCCAGGTGCTTGGTTTTGCAACGCATGTCAACCTGCTAATGCATTTGATAATTAACGCATTCCTCTGAGTGTGCATGGAGGGCTTATGGCGGCATTCTCCTCTTTGAGTAGTTTGTTTAATTGACCTGCCTGTGCTAAGCAAGAGGTAAATAGAGAGAGAAACAGTGTTTGACTAATGTTTACCATTAATAGTAAGATAGAATCAGTCATGATAGAGGAAATGCCAAATGCGGTAACCTATTTTTTATTTATTTTTTATAAATACCATAGATTTGTCTCATTCCAGAAAGAGACATGCCTTGCTGCTTTTGTAAGCTGAAGAGAGATAATGATCATTTCTGACCTTGTGATTATCACTGACCATATGTTTTATTAAATAGTTTTGTGGTATATGTGGTCACTAAGTTTTATGTGAAGATTTAAGCATGAGGATTGTCACAATTTGCAATCATGTGATCCCCCCCCCCGGCTGTTGGTTCAAGCCCTTTGCCTGTGAGGCTCAGTGTCATGTTGTAAATACTGATAGTAATTGCTGTGAGAGACACAGACAATCTTGCGATTTTGAAGATCAGTTGAATGAGGTCCAAATGGACAGATTTCTCAACTGAAGGATGAGCAATCACAGCTTGTGAGTCAGCAGATGACAAATTACAGCGTAAGTGATGGAGAGGAACCCAAGTGGCAGTAGTGAAGAAGATGGAGATGATGAGGACTTATGGGCTCCGTGTTTATCAGAACCTGAATGTGGTGATTTGAGAGTTCATTTTAAAGAACAGTTTCACCCAAAAATGAAAATTTGTGAAGTGAAACTTGTGAAGTGAAGACCTGTGAGTTTGTAAAAAAAAAAAATCTAATCCATTATTTGGATGTTTTTAACTTCAAAATCTTGCTTTCAGTTAAAATAACAGTCCTTTACAAAATAAATGTCTTTCCAGTGAATATTTAACACATTGATCTTCTACGGTTATGTGCATGTGTCATGTTTTCAAACACACAGAAAGTTTCTGTTTCCTCATAACTAATCAGAATTTTTTTGTTTATCAGTTGTTAGATTAATAGTTCAATCTAAAAAACAAACAAACATCTAAATCCACTGCTAAAAACCAAATGAAGACGACTCTTTCAACCTTGGTCCTAATTATATAACATCTTTTGTTTGGCTTGCAAGAGAGCCTGATCGAGCTTGCCGATCAAAGCTGGCACATCCAGCCTGTGTGTGTTTGTGGTGTGCATGTTCATTTGCACAGCTGTTTTCCACTGCACGTCAGTTGGAGAAAAATGCATGTTCGCAGGTCTGTGTTTCATCTCTTTCCCCACCTATTGAGAGTGAGAGTTAAACACCCAGCTGTTAAACCAGGCCACACACAACACACACACACTCTTTTTCAGTTCTCAACATCTTTAGTTACACTAGAGCCATAAAGCCTCAGTGCCGTCTCTCTCCCGTGCCTGCTCTTTATATCGCTTCAAACAGACCAGATCTCTCTTTTCCTGCACCCTAAAGCAAGTAGCTGTGGCCTGACTCATAAAATCCCTTTGTATGAGGGTAAACTGCAGGTCTGAAGAGATCCGCTGAGAAAGAGACTCAGATAAGCCTGTTAGATGAGAGTGAGGAGCCTTATGTCATTGAGGCCAATTGGGCCATGTGCTTTTACCGGACAGGTTTAGGTTGTCTTACAGGGCCTCAATGATTGGTATGTCAATTTTCTGTTGGACTCGGTTTGTTGTCTATCCAGTTGAGGGTAGATAAAGCATAGCAGTCTGTGTGAAAGAGATTTTTCCCGGGGTTTATGTAGCTGTTAACTGCGTTTGTTGTAGTGTTTGTGTATTTTGCAAAGCTAGCTTTACTATAAGTTTAAGTAGGGCTGGGCGATATATCTAAAAAATTTATTAACAATATGTTTCATATCGTTCGGTATCGATAATTATTGACATTTTTTATAACCTTTTTTAAAACAAAGAGCAATAGAAATTTTTTTTTACATTTAACCACTGTATTTTTAAAATTGACTCAATTTATTGAGACAAACAACAAATATTTTTTTGTTTTAACAGTCAAAAACAAAAAAAAAATTAAACAAATATCTAATTTATAATGTTTTATGTGCAGATTAAATAGGTTAAACTTTTGGCTCGTCTCCCGAGGCCACAGGCAATGAGCAAAATAATGCAGCACATTAAATTGTCAACTTAAGGAAGTAAGTTAACGGTCTATAAAAAAAACGTGCATTACGTCTAAAAGAACTCATATAAATCAAATATCATGAACAAAACAGTATCACTTATTTATGTTTTGCTTAATACAAAGAGCCGAATTGCCCATCACACAGATTGCCTTTCGTTCTGTGTGAATAGCTTGGTCTCGGTTTTAACCTAATCAAGTTCTTCTCCGCGTTGAGCTTCTATATTTCTCTAATATTTTGAATGAATAACACAGCAACTGCGCGTCTCGTGGGCTAGACTAACAAAACATTAAACTACAACGTCACTTACATCATCATCACCGCATCCCGTGCTCCACTGATGACGCTAAGTCACATCTAACATTGGATTGTACTATTTTTGCATTCAAATGCAAATGTTTATTTTAAATTCGACTAATATTCATTCTTTACTCACAATCTCCTCATCACAGGCAGGCACAGCACTCATGTTCGTGTTTGTGTGTGCTGTCTGCGTCACTCATAGCACGTGCCTATATCGAACATTTTTTTTATATCGTTATCGAAGAAGGTGTACCAACGATAAATATCGATACCGTTTTATCGCCCAGGCCTAAGTTTAAGTTTTAGTAAGTTTAAGTACAATTTCTATGAATTAGCCCAGAGGACAAGGGAATTACTTTTATAATGTGTACTTTGCAAAAGAATAATCAGTATGTGGAAAAATGGCATGACTGCGCTCAGTTCAGCACTAAATTTACCGCAGTAATGCCTGAAACAGGATTTGCAGGAAATTAAGTGATTGATGAAGTTATGCTGGAACTGATAGCTTTGAACCAACCATATGGAAACCTCTTGACATTTTTATTTGGTGATAGTGTCATGCATTTAGTAATATATCTTAAGACTATGTTTTTATTGCTCATTTGTAATGTATTCTTAATTTAACCAGTTAATTTTTCTCACTTGCATAAAAATAATTCCTGATTTTCAATTGTGAAATATACCAAAAAAGTTCATTAGCAACCAAAGTCGAAGGTTTGCTATTAGGGCTGGGCAAAAAAAATAGATTTTCCGATTAATCGTTTTTTAAAATGACGTCGATTCGATATCGATTCTCAAAAGCCGCGAATCGATCTTTTCCAGTATTTATTTCAGCACACATTTAAAACAAGATCTGATTAACGTGAATCTTATCATTCGTCTTCTCCACTAGATGTCACCCTTATTTACCTTGCGCAATGTTACAACAGAAATTCTGTCATTCAGCACTTATCATGACCATACGCGCAATTCGCAATGCTCAGGTGAAATGCTATAGTAATACTATAAATCTGCGGAAGCATTTGATACCGCGCATAAGGCGCAATGAATGAATGGCAGATGGTGTGGCGCACTTTTTTGTTTACTACACGCATACTAAAGCGTGGATGACGCTCGCGGTGTTTTCAGCTTCTTCTGCCGTCTGACTATATGATGATATGAACACGAATGTCATCTCCAGCTGCTCTGAGAGTCACTTCATTAGCATTTTACCGTTTCATTTGAGAAGTCATATCACATACACAGCAGCTGTTCTGTTCAAGTTCTTCACGGCAACCCGTTAAAATAAAAGTTTAGTTTAAGTTAAACTGTCAGAATATATTACTATTTAGCCGTCTTAAGACTCAATGCTACTACTGCTAATAAATATTAATAAATCTTTATTTTTAAAGGAATAATCACATCTGTTTTCTTTTTAATTTTAACAGTAAACCTCTGTTGTGCAGCACTTTGTTTGCCAAAAAAATAAAAGGGTTTAATTTTCATTTGATTAGGATAAATTAAATTAATGTTTTATGCCTTCACCTGATTACCAGAAAAATTAAGAAAATTTTATAGGGCCCTATTGTTTATTGTTTAAAAAGGACCCTATACAAAAAAAAGAATAGGTTTAAAATACAGGCATGTGGTTCTTAATTTATTTTTATTAATTCACCATTTGTAAACTGATGTTTACTGTTCATTTTTAAGAAATATCAATAGCATTTGTATTAAAACTATATTCACTGAATGTAATAAAAAAAATCGAGAATCGAATTGAATCGAGAGTTTGCGAATCGAATGGAATCGAATCGAATCGGGACATCTGAATCGATACCCAGCCCTATTTGCTATCGATAAACACATTTTGTCAGAGAAGTGGGTAATGAGTTCTAAAGTTTATAATGACCAATCATTTATTTAGGCACCATTGAAGCAGTATTTGCTCAACCAGGAAGATCAGATAGCATCAGAAAGTCACGAGGTGTGACACTGTTCAAACAAAAATGCAGGAGGACCGTAATGTTTTTGTCATTTTTAGATAATAGACATTGTCATGTGGCCGTAAGTATGCTGCAGGGATGAATGTTGATTGTAGGCACTGAAACCTAGCTGCTTTAAACATAACTGCCAAACATAAAGCTGCATGATACATTCTTCCATGATATATTTACATACAATAACTACACAAACAACAGTATTAGCATTCATTCATCGTTTCTTACTCAGTTTGCAACACAATGTTTTATTACTAATACCGGATATGGGGTTTTGTAACATATATTGTGCATTCAGATCAGCTCTCAGCAGTTCTCAAGTCCGTCTCAGTTTAATTTTTAAATTTCAGTCTAATTATTTTCTTTTAAATATTATCATCAGTCAAAATGCTTTTGTTTGAATTAGCCCAATTAGATTAAAATAATCAGAAATTCTAAATCAGACAGAAAATTAAAACAGAATTCTCAGTAGTGTTTTATTCTGTTTCACGAAAATAAATACTAGAATAATTAATGCACATAATCAAAAGCTTCATTTCAGTAGATCAGTACTATGACTCGGGGTTAAGCCCAGTATAATGTGCCAAATTCGCTAATCAAATATGTTTCTGTGTATCAGTGGTATGTCGAGTATAACTAGAGATTTCCATGTCTTGTTCTCTAGAATAAAACAGGAAATTCTTAAATGTCAACCGCCGAAATATTCAGACCTGTTGTCTACATTGTGACACAACAGACAAACACAGCCTGTCTCCCTTTTAGCATGGAAGCAGTTATTATGGTACCTGTAAAAGGGAAGTGTGTGCATGCATGTGTCGAGTGGTATGGCCAGTATAATGACACCTATTCTACAGCAGGGATTAGATCTGTATTTTGGTCTGTATGTCTCATGCTGTAGAACAGGAGCGTGTGTATCCCCCCCTGTCTGTGCATCTGTCTGTAAATTGAGCAGTAGGGCAGCAGTCATCTGCTTTTATCTGTTTATGGCTCTAGATAAGACCTCTGGAACGGGATATCTGACCCTCCCTTCTGTCTCTGCCCTGCTGCATAATGAGGGTTTGCTTGGCAAATTGCATATCTGTCCAGTGTAATCTGAAAAGATGCCATTAGCATGACAGCGCTCTCATCTCCTGCTTGGGTGCCAGGGTGGCCTGCTGCATGTTGGCACCTCTGAGGTCATGCAACGCTGAGCTGTAGTCGTGAAGAGATGAAAGTGAGATCTGCCTCCAACTGGAAGTCAAGTTTGAACTCAGAAGTGCCTCAAATGGGAGTTTTAAAGTGCTAGTGTTTGTTGTTACCTTTCACCTCACCGTTAAATGGAGTCCATGTAGTTGTTTATTATACTGTATAGTTTTTAGCTGGCCTAGAATACAATGATACAATGATGCCCTTCTCTTTCCGTAGAGGCCTATTCTGTTTCCCCCAATCTATTATATTATTTTTTATTATTTATCAAATTCAAATTTTGTTTGTCATACACACAGCCATACATGTACGATGTGAAAGGAATCCTTTAAGAGATTTAAAAAGTGATAAAAAGAAAAAAATATATACAAGTCAGAATAAAAAAAATATAGCCTAAATGAATATAAATCAGAATGATGTTACATAATGTAAAAATAATATAATATAGATTATTAATGATTAGAATAATACAAATCATTTAAATAGTAATTTGGCTTTTCTTCATGATTTCATCATTCATTTGTAACTTATTCATCTTTTCTAGAAAGATGTCGAATGCCACATTTTTACATAAATCCTCTGGGTTTTCATACATTTGAGGCATTTGAATGTTTTGTTGACAGTCATTTTGACATGTTTGTTCATCTTCATCCTTCTTCCTTCCTTCCTTTGCCAATCATGCTGATTTGCATGCATGCAGATCGCCGCGCTCCTTAATGAGAGACAGACAAATTGACACAAATCTGGCATATTTTGCAGTTGTTTAAGACAGGAGCTATAATTTATGGTTTTCTGTGTTTGTCAGATTCCCATTTTAAAGTATTAAACTGTACAGAAAACACATGGACCTTTGTGTGTGTGTGTGTGTGTGTGTGTGTGTGGGATTCATCTATGTTCTATGCTCTTTTGTGTGTGTTATTGAGACCGGAATAATAAATTGTAAAGTCATAGTACATTGAGATGACAGGAAGATGGGATAGCTGATTCCTCCTGGAACAGAGAACAATATGGCGAAACATCAAAAGGTTAATGTCAGGTTACATGGAGCAGATTGAGTCAGCTGACAGTCAGAGAGATACAGAGGCGGGAAGGGGGGTGTTGTGGATATTTGGCATGTCTGTTATATTTTATCATGCCAGCCTCTGCTCTAATGCTCATAAAAGCACTTTGATTAATGTTCTTTGCCACAGGCGAGCACTTACTGTCAGCTCTTGCCATTGGTTGCCTTTTTATCAGAGGCCGTCCCCATTGGCTGATAAAGTTCTACAGCCCCCTCAGGTCAAACTCAAGGCTGTCACACCAGTCAGGCCAAAATCTTTTCACAGAAATTACTTAGAGATTCAGAAAAATGAGCTGAAATCTAAGGGTGTGCATTTTTTGGATCTCTTGACTTTTGCAATTTCTTTGTGTTCTTTTATTTTTCATGATAAAATCAGAAAATGTAGACTCGTTTCTCTTTGTTATCTTGTGTTGGCTATGGTATACTGGTATTAATAAACCACAACAATCATCATTTTGAAAATTACGGTACCTGACCTACATGGCAATTTGCTGTACAATTCATCAGTTCAAGTTTCTGTGACATAAATCATAAAAGTTAATGTGTGAGATTCATTAATATCTTTATGAATGCTTTTACAAAACTTTTCATTTGAACTCAGATCCAGATGGAATGTTTATTAAAGGGGTCATATGATGCGATTTCAAGTTTTCCTTTCTCTTTGGAGTGTTACAAGCTGTTCGTGCATAGATAAGATAAGAAGTTGCAAAGACTAAAGTCTCAAACCCAAATAGATATTCTTTATAAAAGTTAAGACTCGTCCACGCTAGGGGTGTGCGATATTGACAAAAAATAATATCTCAATATTTTCTGGGATTTTATCGATAACGATAATTAGACGATATTTTGCGGAGTGTGTTATTGTGCTGATATCTTAAGGACTGCCATAGACAGCGGACTCCTAAAGTTTTTGATATTCTTCATAATCTGTGTGGTGGTCAGTTCACACTGATAGAAATTAATCTTTTCCAATAAGTTTAAACTGACTTTTACATTTTATGGGCATTTTTACCTTTATAAAGCCAAAAAAGTGTCCATTATCTTTTGAGTCAAATTCTTACATTTAATAAGTGAATTAGAATAATAAGACATTTGGGCTTTTACCAAGCAAATCAGTATCAACAAAATTCATCTTTGCAATGCAGAGGAAACACAAACGTTGCGTCTGAAGTGGTATTTAGATGTATTTACACACTACTGTTTAGTGCAGAACATGAATGCATTTAACCTGCAATTACACATGCATAAATAATGTTTTGATATATTAAACATAAAACGTTTGAAATTATTTAAATAATAAAAGATACCCTGAATGTGAAATTAAAATCGTCAGTAGGGGGCAGAAAGTCACTGTTAATAAGTGAGTCATTGCGATTGAACCGAGTTATTTAAACGTTTGATTCATGGTGTCTAATATGTCTCTTAATTAATTTCTTGTTTAGCACATTTCACATTTGTAATCATTCATTAAAAAAAAACGGCACGCTTTGTTTGATATTGATTAACTATATGAAATGGTATAAATATATACATTTTCTGCCATCATGTCATGAATCTGTGATCATTCTAAATGTATTGTAGACTGAATCATGCAGTGAAAGAATGCATTCTAAATGCGCATGCGCACTAGTTTAAACTAGGCGTAATGTATGGGTGCACTTTGTAGGGGTGTTTTGAAAGGTTTTTGCAAAATACTCGATAACGTCAAATCGCACATCGTTAAAACAACAATTAAGATATTATCACAGACGATATATGTCTCACACCCCTAGTCCACGCCCTCCTAAAACGCCTCGTTTAAACACACGAATGTCTACGTCATTGTGTGGGAAGATTTGCGTAACACCGCCCAAATGTTCACGCAAAGAAAGAAGGTGTAACTTTGATTCTCGCTGTAGTATTGTTGCTGCCACTGCCGCCGCCATGTTGTGGAGATGCTGTGTGTTTTCGTTGTGAAAGCGAAACTACTTTGTTTGGTCTTACAAAAGAGGACACGACTAATAATCAATGGTTAAGTTGTATTTACAACACTGTTCCAGAACAGTTCAAACCAAATATTCATGTGTGTGCAATGCATTTAACGGAGGACTGTTTCCTGAACCTACAATGCCAGCTGTTCTGACTCACAACCTGTAAGTATGTTTTCATATTTAAAGAATTTGCCACTGATGATTCAAATTTAGTGCAGAACATGAATGCATTTAACCTGCAATTACACATGCATAAATAATGTTTTGATATATTAAACATAAAACGTTTGAAATTATTTAAATAATAAAAGATACCCTGAATGTGAAATTAAAATCGTCAGTAGGGGGCAGAAAGTCACTGTTAATAAGTGAGTCATTGCGATTGAACCGAGTTATTTAAACGTTTGATTCATGGTGTCTAATATGTCTCTTAATTAATTTCTTGTTTAGCACATTTCACATTTGTAATCATTCATTAAAAAAAAACGGCACGCTTTGTTTGATATTGATTAACTATATGAAATGGTATAAATATATACATTTTCTGCCATCATGTCATGAATTTGTGATCATTCTAAATGTATTGTAGACTGAATCATGCAGTGAAAGAATGCATTCTAAATGCGCATGCGCACTAGTTTAAACTAGGCGTAATGTATGGGTGCACTTTGTAGGGGTGTTTTGAAAGGTTTTTGCAAAATACTCGATAACGTCAAATCGCACATCGTTAAAACAACAATTAAGATATTATCACAGACGATATATGTCTCACACCCCTAGTCCACGCCCTCCTAAAACGCCTCGTTTAAACACACGAATGTCTACGTCATTGTGTGGGAAGATTTGCGTAACACCGCCCAAATGTTCACGCAAAGAAAGAAGGTGTAACTTTGATTCTCGCTGTAGTATTGTTGCTGCCACTGCCGCCGCCATGTTGTGGAGATGCTGTGTGTTTTCGTTGTGAAAGCGAAACTACTTTGTTTGGTCTTACAAAAGAGGACACGACTAATAATCAATGGTTAAGTTGTATTTACAACACTGTTCCAGAACAGTTCAAACCAAATATTCATGTGTGTGCAATGCATTTAACGGAGGACTGTTTCCTGAACCTACAATGCCAGCTGTTCTGACTCACAACCTGTAAGTATGTTTTCATATTTAAAGAATTTGCCACTGATGATTCAAACGCGAGTTTTGAACAGTGTAGAGTACTAGCGCTTGTTGTTTGTCATTTCTCCGATCACAAATGCAGACAAATGGTTTTATGTTTACGCGGCGCGATACGCAACGCAACGCGTAAAAAGAAAATACAAGTCATTATAATCCATAATTACGTCCCCACTGGATGCGACAAATGCCTCGTTTGTAATGGGTTTTATTGGTTTTGTCTCGTTGCTCCGGGACACTGCATCACAGTATGGTAAGGGGCATAACATTTCCGTCACACGCTTGTGGGATTCGGCCAATCACAACGCACAGGATAGCTGGCCAATCAGAGCACACCTCGCGTTTCAGAACGATGAGCTTTGTAAAAATCGATGTGTTTCAGAAAGGCGGGGCATAGAGGAGCAACAATAATGTACAGTATATGGAAAAGAATGTGTTTTTTGAACCTTAAACCGCATAAACACATTGCATTACACCAAATAATAAAAAATTATGTTCTTTTTAGCAACGTCATATGACCCCTTTTAGTCATTTTCATTTGTTTTGGTGAAGTGGAGCACGATGTGAGCAAAATATCATAATATTGTATTTTATATCACTGTAATGGTACGCTATAGATACTACAACATACATACATTTGTTTTAAATGTATTAATTTAGCTTGTTTTCATTTATCCAAAGTGACGAGGAATACAGCAAGCCATTCATCATTACATAAATAACTGTCTAGTTTTCGATAGGCTAGTTAGCTAAATGCTTGAAATGAAAGTGAAAGGGAACTGATATTTTTTTTATTTAACTTGATGTATGGAAACCAGAAGATAAGATTATTCATAATGACTGATAAGTCTGGCATCAGTACAAAAAATCTCCAAAATTATGTAACATGTAAAAACGAAGTAAAGTGTGGGGAAAGTTCCAAATGTTATTGCAGAGATTTGCGTTTCTCATGTTTTGATACCTACATATTTTATTTGCTTTCTTTATTTTAAAAAGTAACTGAATGTATTAACTACACAAGAATGTTAGATTGATTGCAACTTGCTATTAACTATTTAGTCATTTGATTTGCTAGTTTCATTTCATATGTCAATCCAGGCTGTGTTAATTTTTTGCCTTTGATTTAGTATTGAAACCAAGATACCAGATAGCAAAATTCTGGTATTGATCCAACCCTATTTGCCCTATTTGCCAGTAGCGCTGAGCCTATTAAAAAGCATGTTTCTGTCACTATCTCTCTACTTTCAGCCTAGTTTTTCCTAGTCCTCTTCTGACTAACTACTGTTTTGTGTGCACCTATTTTTATGTAAAGGTAAAAGTCAAAAGAGAATTGACCTGGATATCCTGTAAAAACCCTTTCATTTTGCAGCGGTACAAGAGTCCCACCATTATGTGAGTGTGGATGTGTGTAAGTGTTTGTTTAGCGTGTATGTGTGTGCAAATTTCAGAGTGTGTGTTATTTCAGCATGAGGGATCCAGAGCAGAGAATAGGAGACCTTTATGTGGCCAGTGAATCAGTGCTCCTGTTAAGACCCATTGTTGAGAACGCTGAATACTGAATGTTGAATGCTATCTCGGCACAGGCCGAAATAGACAGATGACATTATTCCTGTGTTAAAAAGAGTGAAGCGGAAGGGATTGCTTTAACCACAATGTTTATTTTTTTATTTAGGTAAAGTAGGAGAGAGGGCAGGCATGAATAACAGGGCTTGTATGTAATGGGGAGAGAGTAGGTGAAGGGTAAACGTTGACCTTCACTGGGCATGAGTGAAAGAAGTCATCCTGAATGGACGTTTGTGTTCAGAGCTGAAGCAGCGTGTGCTTCGTGTTCGTTCTGAAAGTGACTTCTGACACGCTAGATTAACCTCAGCACCTTTGGACATTTGAGACGGGCCCATCTCTCTTTCACGTGTTTGTGAGATTGGATTCAGTGTGAGAGAGGTGGGGGTTCAGCCTGACATATTACCTGTGTTTCTTGGTCTGTTCGGTATGAGCAGTTTTGGGAAGGATGTTGTTTAGTGTGTGACTACCAAGCATGATAGTTTGTGTGTCGCAGTCTAACTTACAATTGAGAGTTATTACTTTGACCACAGGCTGGGTTTATTGATCTGGTAATCTCTGCTGCTGTTCCTGAAGTAAGCATTAAAGTGATCTTATTAGCTTCATACACATGCACACAGTAATTACTACCTCACTGAAAATGTTTTATATATGTCAGTAAGATTTTTTTTTTTTTAAAGAAATTAATACTTTTGTTCAGTGACATCAAAGACATTTGTAATGTTACAAAAGAGTTCTGTTTCAAATAAATACTGTTCTTTTGAACTTTTTATTAATCAAAGAATGTGGGAAAAATATTAGTTACCGTTTTCAAACTTATTTCAACATTGATTACAATAAAAAAATATTTTTGAGCACCAAATCAGCTCATTAGAATGATTTCTGAAGGATCATGTGACTTCATGTGTTCATGAAGATTGGAGTAATGATTGCTTTGCATCACAGGAACAAATTACATTTAAAAGAATTATTACAATTTTAAATTGCAATAATATTTCACAATATTAAAGTTTTTACAGTATTTTTGTGGTAGTGTGTGAATAAATGAATGATATTTGTATGTTTTATGCAGAAAAAAGTCGTTATTGTTGAATTCTATATTGACCCATGCAACATAAACAAAACTACTGAGTGCTCTTTTAATTAATGAAACTTTAGATTTTCATAATCGACTAGTTGGAGGATTTTCTGAATTAGTCTTTTAAAGCCAAAACAAAAATTCTGAAATTAGGAATTTCACTTACCCAATTATTTTACCAACCTGACCCATTCCATCCTTTCTCCTTGTCTCTTTGCCTTGGCTTCAGCTCGCCTGCATTTCTTTAACAAGATGTTCATCCTTCATGTACCTTTCTGGGCCCCTGAGACCCTCATAAACTTTCTTTAAAAAGATCAACCGTTGTGACATCTGTCAGGCCACATCTAGATCTGTTATCTAGAATGAGGGTTTATTAAATACTTGCTGCAGGCTAACTAACATCTCTGTTTACTAGCCTGTCCGCAGCACATGGTCTCACTTTCTCAGCTACCTAATCCAAGAATGTGTCTTTATGCTGGATGAACTCCGCTGAAGAGATCACATTGCTCTGTAATGACAGGTCAGAGTTGACGAGTGGACAGCCGAGTGAAGAATCAGGGTGCTGTAACCAATGTTCCCTCTAAGATGCGCGTGCATAAATGAGTTGGGAAAGCCATTTGCGAAAGTGGATGAATTACAACGCTTGGGTAAACCGCTATAGAGTTGATATCGCTATAGAGTTAGAACCGGTGAATGCGGTTTACAGGTTTCATAGAAAGAGAATGATGTGCGCCAAATGAGTCGCTGTAGAAACCGAATACTTCAATGGTTGCGGACGAAATAGCTCAAATCGAGAGCCAACGCAAACGTAATGACATGTGAAATAAAACTTCATCATGTATTAAAGAAGAGTGGCTTGATTAAGTGCTGGAAATAGCGGATGATGGACACAGAACGGTAACAAAACTCAGACATTTACAGTCACACACAAGTGTATTTTATATTATCCTTACTTCATAAGGATATTTAGATAGCTATAGAAGGATTCACGTTCATGATTTTTTAAAAATATTTAACTTACAGATCTCAGTTTAAATGCTTCAGTTTGTTTTCTATTATATTCTATCAGTTTAAATGCTTCAGTATGTTTTGATATTATATTATGTTAGGCCTATATTATAAACCTAATAATTAAATGTTTTTTAATGGAGTCTCTTATGCTCATCAAGGATGTATTTATTTGATCGGGGGAAAAAAACGTAATATTGTGAAACATTATTGCAATTTCAAATATTGGTTTCCTATTTTAATATACTTTAAAATATAATCTATTCCCCTGAAGCAAAGCTGAATTTTCAGCATCATTACTCCAGTCTTCAGTGCCATCCTTCAAAAATCATTCTAATATGCTGATTTATTATCAGTGTTGAAACTGTTGTGCTGCTTAATATTTTATTTATTTTGTGGAACCTGTGATACTTTTGTCTTTGATTCTTTGATTAATAAAAAGTTAAAAAGAACAGCATTTATTCAAAATATAAATATTTTCTAAAAATATAACTCTTTACTATCACTTTTTATCCATTTAACACATTCTTGCTGAATAAAAGTATTAATTTCTTTAAAAGAAAAAAAATTACTGATCACACACTTTTGAATAGTACTGTATATTGTAACACAACATTTCTATTTTGAATAAACACTGTTCTTTTGAACTTTTTATTTATCAAAGAATCCTGAAAAAATATCACAGGTCCCAAAACAATATTAAGCAGCACAACTGTTTCCAACATTGATTATAAATCAGCATATTAGAATGATTTGTTAAAGATCATGTGACACTGAAGACTGGAGTAATGATGCTGAAAATTGCTTTGTTTCATAGGAATAAATTATATTTTAAAGTATGTTATTATAGAAAACTTTTATTTTAAATTGCAATAATATTTCACAATATTATTTTGTGAAATAATATTTAGTATTTTTATCAAATAGATACAGCCTTGATGAGCATAAGAAACTTCTTTAATAAACATTTTTTTGATCAATAGAGAAAAGTTTTGCTTAGCAAGAAAAAAAATTAGAGGGAATATTGGCTGTAATGCAGGGCTTGATGCCTTTGGCTGAGTCAAATTCCGGTGACAGTTTGTTCGGGATCAGTGGCGATGTTTTGCTGAGTTTATCAGGGATGTTCTCTCAAACAGAACATGTAGCCCGAGGGAAGGGCAGAATGAGCAGGGCTAACTGCTCCTCTTAATGTTGTTTCAAGTGTAAACAGAACGGTTTTTAAATGATTTGCTCCACAAATAATGTTAGTGATACAGTTGAGTTCCCCTGCAGCTTAATGGGTTACAAAAATGGAAATTTGTGGAAGTAATGTATAGATTACAAAAGGGCTGGTAATATTATTTAAGTAATCTCCTATGCTCATCAAGACTAAATTTATTTGAGCAAAAATACAGTAAGAACCGTAATATTGTGAAATAGTATTACTATTTAAAACAATTGTTTTCTATTTTAATACATTTAAAATGTCATTTATTCCTGTGATAGTAAAGCTGGAATTTCAGATCAAGTAACATGATCCTTCAGAAATCTATTTCTAATTCTATTATGCTAATTTTCTGCCTAAGAAACTTTTTTTATTATTATCATTTTTGAAAACAGTTGTTTGTGGGAACAATTGTCAGAGCAACTATTTACATGTATATTAGTTGCCGTTAGCACAGAAAAACCAAATAAACACTTTCAGAAACGTAATAAAGTATGGTTAAAATTAAAGTTTTGAAGATGTTTTAACAAAGGAAGCAGGTATTCAAATTCTGTACAGATGAGCTGATAATTATTTGGTGTTATGTTATGGCTGATAATCATTAGATGAGTGATTAATTAGAGTTGTAAAAAAAAATTCTTAGCTAATTATCCAATTGAAAATAAAACATTTTAAATGCTAGTGAATTTAGACAACAATGTACAGTAAAAACATGGATAGCTGTTTTGAGATTTGCTAAAGATGATTTAACTAGTAATTATTAGCGTTATTTAGGATTAACCCAAATTACTATTAATTGAATGTCTATTGCAGAACCTGTTCTTTTGGAGATTCGGAAAGATCTTGAGTATCATCAGTGCCTGAGGGTCTCATAGCAAGTCAAAAAAAGTTTCTGGGACCACATCCTTCATGAGCAGGCTTCCAGAAATATTCACTTGTAGATGTCAACACACCAAGCCAATAAATCAGGTGTGTTTTCTGAAGGTGGCGTGACGACGTGAGACCTTCTATAGCCTTTTGTGCCTCCCGCTGATTTATCAAGGCAGCTCAAATGGTTATCAGTCTAGCACAGGATCAGACACGGGCTTGGCTCTGAGGACGGTTCGCTCCTGGGTGCGGGGAAGAAAAAGAGAGAGTTGTTCACAGAGAGGTGCGCTGACAGACATGAGGGAGGCTTAATATCCTGTCAAAAGACAAAGGTGCCTTCTAGGCTTCTGCTGTCCTCCTTTAAATCTTGCAAAAAACAAGTTGATCCGGTGAGCTTTATAAAACTCCAGTGTGCCACTAATGCATGTACAAGAGATACAAAAGCTACACAAGCACGCATGCACAGGCACAAAGCTCTCGTCTGAGAAGTGTAGTGCTTGGGTCAATGAGTGTACGAGTAGCTACGGGGGCAAGCGGAGACCTTTTGTCAGGCGTCTCTCAGCGATCAATGACGAGTACACCTTCAGCCATTTCCCTCTTTTGTGCCAGAGACCGGAACGTGGGGTTACTTGAAGAAACCATCCATTAGCAGAAGCTCTTTTGTGTGTGCTTGTTGATGCTAGCTCTGTTTGTTTTGTGCTTGCATGCATACAAATGCGTATTTGAAGTCAGCTTGGAGCATATAATGTGGAATTGTGTGATTAAAAAACGCCATCCGTCTGACCTAGTTTCTGAAATGCGGCATAGCCTGGCTGGCAGTGAGTAAGACCTACACGGGCAGCATTACAGAGCTTGATTGAAGAGGATGAGAGGGAGCTGAGTGAGTGAGTGTGTGTGTGTGTGCGCTAGAGAATGTGTGTGTGTCTGCATTCAGTCACGGTTTGGCCATTTGTCTTCCTGTAGCTGACGTCCCAGGGCCTCATTGCATGCTGACTGTCCCTCTGTGGTGGCTTCCTGTAATTAATAGGGGCTCCTGCCGAAGTCATCCGAGAGCAGGTGTTTCTGTGAAGTGGAGTAGTGTTGTCTATGTGACCGGACAAATATTCATCCTCCCATATCAATGAACACGCTCGGCCTCCATCCACAAATCAACCTCAGTTCAGTGACAACAGCAAAGGAGAATGCTTATTAGTGGTGTCATATCTAAGGACTGGAATGTCATAGAGACTCGTGGGTGGGCTCTTTTGACTCGGGACACTCATAAAACCTGACGTCTGCATAGTTGTACACTATAGCATACAACTAGTCTACAGAATGTAACATTGGATTGAAAAGAACATTTCTGAAAAGTAGAAAAATGATTTTCCTGTAAAATGTTGATTTACCCTGCTAGGGCTGGACGATATGGCCAAAATATATTTCACGATATATTTCTTAATTTCGGTCGATACGATATAATTCCAATATCGATATGAACACTATTTATCTGAAATAGAAATCTTTTGTAACATTAAAAATGCCTTTATCATCACTTTTGATAAATTTTAAGCATCCTTGCTAAATGAAAGTATTAATTTCTATAATTACTTTCCCAAAAAAAAAAAAAAAATTATACTGACTCCAAGCTTTTGAATGGAATAGGGTATGTTGCAAATTTTTTTTTTTCAGATAAATGCTGATATTTCTATTCATCAAAGAATCCTGAAAAAAAATGTACTAAACTGTTTTAAATATTGATAATCAGCAAATCATCATATTAGAATGATTTCTGAAGGATCATGTGACACTGAAGACTGGAGTAATGATGCTGAAAATTCAGCTATGATCACAGGAATAAATTACATTTTAAAATCTATTCAAATAGAAAGCAATTTTAAATAGTAAAAA
>NW_015505632.1:505534-540328 GCF_001515645.1 Sinocyclocheilus grahami
TCACGATATATTTCTTAATTTCGGTCGATACGATATAATTCCAATATCGATATGAACACTATTTATCTGAAATAGAAATCTTTTGTAACATTAAAAATGCCTTTATCATCACTTTTGATAAATTTTAAGCATCCTTGCTAAATGAAAGTATTAATTTCTATAATTACTTTCCCAAAAAAAAAAAAAAAATTATACTGACTCCAAGCTTTTGAATGGAATAGGGTATGTTGCAAATTTTTTTTTTTCAGATAAATGCTGATATTTCTATTCATCAAAGAATCCTGAAAAAAAATGTACTAAACTGTTTTAAATATTGATAATCAGCAAATCATCATATTAGAATGATTTCTGAAGGATCATGTGACACTGAAGACTGGAGTAATGATGCTGAAAATTCAGCTATGATCACAGGAATAAATTACATTTTAAAATCTATTCAAATAGAAAGCAATTTTAAATAGTAAAAATATATTTTTTTAAATACTGTTTTTGCTGTACTTTGTATCAAATAAATGCAGCCTTGGTGAGCAGAAGAGAATTCTTAAAAAAAAAAAAAAAAAAAACTTGAAATTCTTACTGTTCAAAAAACTTTTGACTGGTAGTGTAGGCTGATTATTCTTATAGATTGAAACAAATGTGCTCTGGGTATAGGGTATGAAAAGTGCTCTGAAAACAAAAATGAAAACTCAAAAAAAATTGAACAACAACAAAAACTGGAAATGGTGCTCGAGTCGGGCTTATTATTGAAAATGCAAATTCATTCTCTGCCAGCAGGAGGCGCTTTTAGAGTGATAAAACTAGCGGTTTCCCCAGTAACTGCTGTAATCAAAGCAGCTCCGCTCTTGAACGCTACTTTATCAGATAAAAATAAAAATGTCATCGAAACTTTTCTGAAGACAGTCGGTTCCCTTCAGAGATACATTCATATAAAACACCCGCGCCGTGTTTTTATTTTGAAATGTGCAGTGCAGTGCTCATGTTTATTCAACGAAGTCAAATGCCACAAATAAATCAATATATGGGAAACAATGGTAATGTATATCGGAAATGTGTTTAAAAATCATATCACCGTTATTGAAAAAAATTATATTGCGATACATATTGATATTGAATTATTGTCAAGCCCCTGCTCCTTTGGCCCAACATTTGCAGTTGCCTATGATTTCCATGATGCTGAAAAATGCGGACGGAATTGTGGAATCCAGTCTCAAAAACGGAATTTACTGTATTTCGCGGAATGTCACGGAATTTGCCAAATTTTGGTTGGATAAATCAAAAGTAGGTAAGTACACTTGAATCAAAACACAATATGGAATAGTGAATATTAGGCGCATGGTTTCATTCACTGCAGGCATACTGAAGCGCACGCGATGCTCGTGGTGTTTTCAGCCTCTGCCGCCAGAATATAAGAGTATGTGAACACAGGAATTGCTCTGAGAGTCACTTCATTAAAATTTTACCGTTTCTTTTAGGTAAATCTATCGTCACATATATAAACAGAAACCTAAAGTTCTTCACAGCAACCCGTCAAAAAAAAGTTTGGTTTAACTTGAAGAAACTGCGACAGAAATATATTACTTAGTGTAGTGATAGTACTAGTACTACTAATACAATTATTATTAAAACATTCTTTTTAAAGAAATATTTACCAGAATTTATTTAGCAGAATAATGTAAATACAAAACACAGTATTTCTGAACAAAGAAATAAATAAAATAGTAATAAATTTGTTTTTTATAAATTAATTAGAGATGCTTTTGATTATTAAAATTTTATGAAACCATTCAAATGGAATCCCAAAAATGAATGGAAAACACAGAATTTGGTAAAAAATAAAACTGAATTTGAGGGGGGGAAAATCACAAGGCTTTAAAAATTTAATTTTTGTTAAACGTTTTAATAAATTGCTGTTAAATGGTGTAAGTTTCATGATTTCAATTAATTAGACATGCTTTTTGCTTACTACAATTTAATTTAACCATCAAAACAGAGTCTAGAAAAATAAAACAGGAAAAAGTGGAATCCAGAAAAATTTAAATGGAAAAAATGGAATTTGGAAAAAATAAATAAATAAAGTGGATTTCATAGGGCCCTACATTTGGCATTGTTTTGTTTGTTGGAGTATGTTGGACCAGAGGACTTTATCTTTTTATTCACTTCAGCCTTTCTTTGGTTGCATTGAAATGTTTCCTTCTATGAGGCTGATGTGATGAAAGCAGCTTTTAAATCCTAGCAGTGCCCTCAGCCTCTCCAGCCAGGACTGATCAGCTGTGGCCTGCCAGAGTCAGCCACTGTAATATTCATGATCTAATTATTCAGGGAGAGGTTAGTGTGCGGAACTGTAACGTGTGATTTAACCTCTTGTCAGGGGCTATAAAAGGAAGGCGGGTTAATCTTTCTGGCAACCGTCTCTCCACCCTTGGGAGCGCGCCTCAATTTCCCTCCCTGTGCCCTGGAGGATGTGAAGAAAGAGAGAGAGATCCAGCATATTACACGCAGACACACACACGCACACATATGCATGCAATTCACACTCAAGGTGTTGCTGACACTCAACATCTATTGCTTTTCTCTGGAGAAATAAAAATGAAGTGACCTTTGATTACTGGTGACAGCAGCTGCCAATCTGTCAGATACAGTCAGATACTCACAAAATTGAACCAGTTCTCTCATCTGACATTGAGGTTTAGTTCGGTCATATTTTCAGTTCTGAGCAGCACTGACCCTCAAACATTGTTTTTGTTAGGAAATATTCTTGTGTAAACCGCGTCCCAGAAGATACGAGTTCACCAAGATGAAAAAAAAAAATCATTCTATCAAGGACACATTTGTCTAAATTAGTTTTAATTGGCTTCTACTTGTGAATGAAAATTCAGCTATGATCACAGGAATAAATTACATTTTAAAATCTATTCAAATAGAAAGCAATTTTAAATAGTAAAAATATATTTTTTTAAATACTGTTTTTGCTGTACTTTGTATCAAATAAATGCAGCCTTGGTGAGCAGAAGAGAATTCTTAAAAAAAAAAAAAAAAACTGTTCAAAAAACTTTTGACTGGTAGTGTAGGCTGATTATTCTTATAGATTGAAACAAATGTGCTCTGGGTATAGGGTATGAAAAGTGCTCTGAAAACAAAAATGAAAACTCAAAAAAAATTGAACAACAACAAAAACTGGAAATGGTGCTCGAGTCGGGCTTATTATTGAAAATGCAAATTCATTCTCTGCCAGCAGGAGGCGCTTTTAGAGTGATAAAACTAGCGGTTTCCCCAGTAACTGCTGTAATCAAAGCAGCTCCGCTCTTGAACGCTACTTTATCAGATAAAAATAAAAATGTCATCGAAACTTTTCTGAAGACAGTCGGTTCCCTTCAGAGATACATTCATATAAAACACCCGCGCCGTGTTTTTATTTTGAAATGTGCAGTGCAGTGCTCATGTTTATTCAACGAAGTCAAATGCCACAAATAAATCAATATATGGGAAACAATGGTAATGTATATCGGAAATGTGTTTAAAAATCATATCACCGTTATTGAAAAAAATTATATTGCGATACATATTGATATTGAATTATTGTCAAGCCCCTGCTCCTTTGGCCCAACATTTGCAGTTGCCTATGATTTCCATGATGCTGAAAAATGCGGACGGAATTGTGGAATCCAGTCTCAAAAACGGAATTTACTGTATTTCGCGGAATGTCACGGAATTTGCCAAATTTTGGTTGGATAAATCAAAAGTAGGTAAGTACACTTGAATCAAAACACAATATGGAATAGTGAATATTAGGCGCATGGTTTCATTCACTGCAGGCATACTGAAGCGCACGCGATGCTCGTGGTGTTTTCAGCCTCTGCCGCCAGAATATAAGAGTATGTGAACACAGGAATTGCTCTGAGAGTCACTTCATTAAAATTTTACCGTTTCTTTTAGGTAAATCTATCGTCACATATATAAACAGAAACCTAAAGTTCTTCACAGCAACCCGTCAAAAAAAAGTTTGGTTTAACTTGAAGAAACTGCGACAGAAATATATTACTTAGTGTAGTGATAGTACTAGTACTACTAATACAATTATTATTAAAACATTCTTTTTAAAGAAATATTTACCAGAATTTATTTAGCAGAATAATGTAAATACAAAACACAGTATTTCTGAACAAAGAAATAAATAAAATAGTAATAAATTTGTTTTTTATAAATTAATTAGAGATGCTTTTGATTATTAAAATTTTATGAAACCATTCAAATGGAATCCCAAAAATGAATGGAAAACACAGAATTTGGTAAAAAATAAAACTGAATTTGAGGGGGGGAAAATCACAAGGCTTTAAAAATTTAATTTTTGTTAAACGTTTTAATAAATTGCTGTTAAATGGTGTAAGTTTCATGATTTCAATTAATTAGACATGCTTTTTGCTTACTACAATTTAATTTAACCATCAAAACAGAGTCTAGAAAAATAAAACAGGAAAAAGTGGAATCCAGAAAAATTTAAATGGAAAAAATGGAATTTGGAAAAAATAAATAAATAAAGTGGATTTCATAGGGCCCTACATTTGGCATTGTTTTGTTTGTTGGAGTATGTTGGACCAGAGGACTTTATCTTTTTATTCACTTCAGCCTTTCTTTGGTTGCATTGAAATGTTTCCTTCTATGAGGCTGATGTGATGAAAGCAGCTTTTAAATCCTAGCAGTGCCCTCAGCCTCTCCAGCCAGGACTGATCAGCTGTGGCCTGCCAGAGTCAGCCACTGTAATATTCATGATCTAATTATTCAGGGAGAGGTTAGTGTGCGGAACTGTAACGTGTGATTTAACCTCTTGTCAGGGGCTATAAAAGGAAGGCGGGTTAATCTTTCTGGCAACCGTCTCTCCACCCTTGGGAGCGCGCCTCAATTTCCCTCCCTGTGCCCTGGAGGATGTGAAGAAAGAGAGAGAGATCCAGCATATTACACGCAGACACACACACGCACACATATGCATGCAATTCACACTCAAGGTGTTGCTGACACTCAACATCTATTGCTTTTCTCTGGAGAAATAAAAATGAAGTGACCTTTGATTACTGGTGACAGCAGCTGCCAATCTGTCAGATACAGTCAGATACTCACAAAATTGAACCAGTTCTCTCATCTGACATTAAAGTTTAGTTCTGTCATATTTTCAGTTCTGAGCAGCACTGACACTCAAACATTGTTTTTGTTAGGAAATATTCTTGTGTAAACCGCGTCCCAGAAGATACGAGTTCACCAAGATGAAAAAAAAAAATCATTCTATCAAGGACACATTTGTCTAAATTAGTTTTAATTGGCTTCTACTTGTGAATTATTAAATTAAAAGCATTCTTTGTATAGTAAACACACAGTTAAAAATGTATTCAGTCTTTGAATCTGAAGGACAGCTGTGAGAATAAAGACTAAAGAGCTTTATAGAGAAGTTAGGAAAAACATAAAGATGTATAAATGAAGCAAAATATCAAGTGTTAGAATGTTTCACTGGGCGCTGTTGTTTCAGTGTGGAAGCAGAAGATGCGTCAAACCACCCAGGAGGTGCCTAGAAAAAGTTCTGTATTAGAGGGTGGCTGTAACACTGTACAAAAAGGTTTGTGAAAAAAGGTTAGCATTTTTACGGTGTCTATCAAAATGGTCAGTGTTAATTTATAAATATATCATTGTTCACTGTGAAATCGTTCATTAATGCATTAACTTGTTAAAATTATACTAGTGTATGTAGAAATTAGCATTAGATGAAAAAGTGCTGTAGAATTATTGTTTGTTTACTGTTTGTATAACACTTTATAGTGAATGTTAAAATTAGTATTGATTAATAATTGCTTTAGATGTATTTATCACAGTTTATGTTAACTAATAATGACAAATGGAACCTTATTGTAAGTCTTTTAAACAAGATGTTAAAAATGTTGTGGCAAGGACAATGATCCCGAACACAAGGCCCAAATGAACAATATAGTGGTTCAAGAAAAACAAGATTAATGCTGTATAATGGCTCAATCAAAGTGCTGAGCTCAGCCCAGTTGAGAATTCTGTCTGAAAATAGTGTGCAATAGTACAGCTAACCTGAACAAGAAAATCTGTCTGATATGGCCTAGACTGGTGCAAGACAAAAATTTGGGGTCAGTGAGATTACTTACTTATTGATTTAAAAAAACATTAATACTTGTGTTTAGAAAGGGTGCATTCAACTAGATAAATTAGAAATGATTAGTGAATCATTTCAGTTTGCTGACATCTTTGAGGACAGGGTTTTGTAAATCGGAAGTGAATTTAACAAAATTGCCGCATTAGGAGTTTAGTATTTAGTAACATGAAAGGTGGTTAAAATTAAAAAGTACTTCTGCAATCCTGTATATTTTTCACTTTGCAGTCAAAACAACAATTGTGTAAAATCTCCCTGTATACAATAAGTTCCTTATTTTCTTATAATCCTCCATTACACCATCATGGTTGATGTTTGTAAATCCTAATTACAGACTTGTGTAATCCAAGAGTTTTGTGAATGAATTGTTTTGAAGGTTTTGGTTAATCAGGCAAGAACCGGCACTTAAAACATGGTGGATATGCAGAGATTATGCTTGGCTGTGAGAACTCCATGCTTGAATTCTGTGAACCCAACGCCATCACGGCCCAGAGTCTAATCCACGCTAAAATCCGCGTCGCTGGATCTGTTCCTCCAGTGTGACGCTCCGCACAGTTCGTTCCATAAAGAGACATTTAAATCTGGTTCATCATGGAAGCACCATTTGTGTTCGCTTCACTCCCTGGTCTTTGTTTTTGCACGCTGTTTCATAGACAAACAACAGTTTGGATTTTAGAAGATTACTATTTAATTATACCTGGCCTTCATAGAAAAATTACTCGGAATAAGTGTGCTCACACATGCATGAGCTTCTGAAAATCACTGCTTTGTTGGATGATTCACCAACCCACATGCCTTTGTTACCACCATTCTTCACCATAACAGACCCACACAAGCCAGTGGCCTCTGCCTCCGCATGAAACCCCTCTTGATCTGATTTTGGACCTGTAGCCTGTTCTTCTGAGAATCATAGTAATCTAGGATCAGCACTCCTGCTGAGCACGTCCAACCCTGTTACTGTGTGATCAGAGCCAAACTGACCCGTCTTATGAAATGCAATCTGACTGGCGGAGGAAATTTGCCCACCACTGGTGGTGTGTCTTATCAGATACACTGCTGTTTTCTGCATGCCTGGCTCACCACTATATCACTCCCATCACATACCGAGAGTTATGGTGTCTGGAAGCAACCACATTAGTCGCTGGGTGGGCTTATGGTGTAGGAGCACCAGGAATGTTACACTTCCAGCCTGTCAGAGTATCGCCTTTACATGGGTCATAACCCCCAGAGACATTTGGTGGCTTGTGAGTTAAGTTGAAGGTGTTTTGTAATACCTTGAGAAAGCTACTCATTTATCTCAATGGCAGTTTGCTATCAAATTTGCTATCTTTGCACATGGGAGCTTGGTTATGGATCCTGTTTTTTTTTTGGAGTCATTCACCTTTTTTTTATTAACAAAAAAATGAAACTTTATTAAATGAATGCATCACGTTGCTTAAAATTTACATTAAGCAAATTTATAATGTTACAAAAGATTTCTATTTTGAATAAAATGCTGTTCCTTTTACCTTTGTATTTCTAAAATAATTCTGAAACAATAATAAATAAAAAATGTATAATATAATAATAATATGAAATGTTTCTTGAGCACCAAATCAGCATATTGGAATGATTTCTGAGGGATCATGTGACATTTTACAATAACAATAGAAAACGGTTATTTTAAATTCTTATGATAATTCACAATACTGTTGTTTTTACTGCATTTTTTTATCAAATAAATGCTGTCTTGGTGACCAAGAGACTTCTCTGTCAATGTGACTATAAAAGACAGACTGCAGAAAGTGAAAAGTCTTTTTTATGTTTTTAAAGAGTCCTCCAAAAAAAGTTGCCACAGTATAATAAAACATGCATGTATGTGTCTGTATATATTGTATGTATATATATATATATATATATATATAATTGTTACTTTTGAATGATAGTCAGTGGAGATGCTTTTAGTAGGCAGATGGTGTATCTAACTGCCATGCTAATCAGCCACACTTTGACCTCTTGGTTAAGTGTGATTTATGGCTAATGGGTCTCAGGTTATGCGCAGAGATCTGTGTTTGTGTTCGTAGCAGAGCAAATGTGTTTCCGTGCTCTTCTTTTTGTACTATGGCTTTCTTATTAATGGGCAGCCTTGCTCTTATCAGTGTGCACTGAAGCATTGCACTGAATCATATTGTAGCATCACGCAGTATTTTATATGACACACAAGGATGTACAACACAGTGTAATTTAAAGATTGGAACAAACACACAGATACATAATGAAAAGTCGGCTCAGTGTATTTGAGGGCTGAAAGCAGTCATGGAGCTGAGTGGAGATGAGGATGAATCACTAGCTCTGTCTGATTACTGTGAACCACTACAGAGCACTACACAATCACTGAGGCCGTATTTATCAAAGACGTCTCTGTATGAGGCGCAAGAATCACAGCTCACATGATTCGTGAGCCCTGAGTGCAGAATTCTCTCTGGATAATTAAATTGAATCTGTAAAAAAACATAATCTTACTTTTAAATAGCTGTGCTAAGATTAGTTACTTCATAAAGTCAGATATCTCAGCTTGCCTATATGAAATTAAGCCCATAAAGTGAACCAGGGTCATGGTAAAGAAATTCAGAACTCAATACCAATACCAGTTAAATTCAATGCTTCTCAAAAATGTGCTGTCTTTTTTTTAACTGTAAATATGAATACATTTTTATCGTAAATATTAATATACATATTAGTTCAATATTAATTTATATATAATGTAATATAAAGTCCCAGTAAAAAATGTGTAATGATACAATCTATTTCTATTTTAAATTAATTGTATTCTTTTGAACCATCAAAGAATACTGAAAAAAGTATCATGGTTTCCACAAAAAAATATTAAGCAGCACAGCAGTTTTTAATATTGATAATAAGCACCAAATGAGCATATTAGAATGATTTCTGAAGCATCATGTGACACTAAAGACAGGAGTAATGCCTGCTGAAAATTCAGCTTTACCATCACAAGAAGAAATTACACTTTTTAAATTATATTAAAATATAAAACACAAATTTAAATCGGAATATTACACAATATTACTATTACTGTATTTTTAACAAATAAATATAGACTTAGGTGAGAAATAGGTGAGAAATAGAGCCTTATTGATAATACTGAAAAAAATCATCACCCCAAATAGTATGCTGTTCACAAATGATTGATTGATTTATTGGGGTTGTTATGGAAATCATTCATTAGCAATTCAGTCCGAGTTTGAATTCATTTTGTAAATCCTTATCCAGTAATCAATCACAAATGACTGGAAAGGTCATGGAAAACAATTTTTTTTTAATTTGACCATTCACACACAGGGCACAATTGCTCTTGCAGGCAGACAGCATTTGATACACTGTTCTTCTGATACTGTAGAAAGACTGGTATCATTTATTTCTTTATTTGTACTTCTATTTAGACTTGATGCTGAAGTAGCTGTTCTGTCCCCTAAAGGGACATACGGGGCAGATTTTGAGCTTTGTGGTGAGCTGCCGTTGAGCGCCAGGGTGCTGATGACGTTGATTAGCAGAGGCCAAAAGGCTTTGTTCACTCCCGCTCACACATTGTTAGCGACATTACTGCTTATGCATCAGTGCCCAGTTTCCTGCGAGTCAGTGTTAAAGCTTGCACAAGCCGTTCTCTCGTAAAGATTAGAAAACGCTCACCTCTCTGACACCTCTCAAATGCCTGGGTCACTCCTGCAGTTTCACAGCAACTTACTGGCCTGTAAAAAGCTGATCGACCCCGTCAGACGCGCTTCATAAGCTTTGTTACTTCAGGAATTTGCAGTGCCCTCTTTCTTTGTGTCAACAGCACCGTATCTGCGGTGATTGATGTTTGAGGGCTTATTGAGAGAGAGGGAGAGAGAAAAGGGTTAGGCCGAACTTGAAGGTCTGATGTGGGCTGATCAGCTTTCTGCTCACACACACGCTTCTGAACACACAATTGTAGGACACTGAGATGGGAACAAAATTAGTGTTTGAGATGAGGAAGTGATGTACTGATGAAGGGCGTATCTGAACGTGTCTCTGATAAATGTCAGGTGCAAAGACTAAATGCTAAAGAGTATTATAGCATTAGACCAGCAAGTCAACTCTTTTTTTTCACATTTCAGTTCAGCTGAATAGGATGTCACAGTTATGGAAAATCTGGAAATATTAGGGAATTTTAGAGCAGTTATTTTTAGACATTAGAATTGTTTTAGTGAATATAATTGTACTTTTAATTAGAAAATTGATTTCCAAAATCCTCCTGGACTGCAAACATGGAAAATTTTGGAAATATATTGTTCAAGGAATGTGGGAACCCTGAACTGAATACATCCAAAATGTCACCTTTCCCTGACATCAGGCGTTTGTGTACATAAGTAGGTTGTAAGACAACATCTGACAGTTTTATCGTAATCTAGAGCCAAAGCAGATTCTC
This sequence comes from Sinocyclocheilus grahami, assembly GCF_001515645.1. NCBI lineage: Eukaryota > Metazoa > Chordata > Actinopteri > Cypriniformes > Cyprinidae > Sinocyclocheilus > Sinocyclocheilus grahami. The sequence goes on from NW_015505632.1 coordinate 516,139, forward strand.
AGCGGGTTTTCTTCCATGACAAGGCTTTATCTGTTTCCTGGAATCTGGAAAGTTCAGCTCAGTTGTGGTGATTTGCTTGTGTTTGATGTGTCTGTTCCCATGGTCCCATGCCCTTGGGAAATGTTTGCGGTCACAAAGCCAGGCGGTCTGTCTGTTTGACCATCTCCCCTGTACAGCACAGCCCACAGGACACAGAGGATTGTGAACTGTGGTGTCTGTCAGTGAGTACAGCAAAATAATGACAGTAAAAATAAGAATTTTGCCATTTATTCTCTTCTTTGTATATCTGTTCTCTCCATGCGGTATTGATGTGTTGCTTTGAAGTCAGTTTGTGATAGGGAGCTGACCTTGTGTAAATGCAAAAACTGGAGCGAAACTGGAGTGGAGTGATGACAGAACGCTTTGAGTAGGCATGGGAAATAGCTGTTGCTGCTCTTTCGGAACTATTTCCATTGGCGGAGAGAAAGCATATGAACTAAAAGATATAGTTACACTAGATTTGTGCTCCTTTCAATTGCTTACACATAGTTCATGTGCATACTGTAGGGCGATGAGAGACAGAAACTCACTCTTCCTCTTCTGCACCAAAGTTCATGTTTAGGTATTTGGTATTGGTTCCATACAAATAATACAAACTTGTGTCGCAGGTAGGGATGTAACAATTACCGGTTTGACGATAAATTTGATTTATATGTCGGTACTTTTTTAACATCTCCAGCACATTTTAACAATACCGTGATAATACTGATAAACCGTGATAATTTTGGTCACTATAATCGTAATAAGAAATGTTCATACCTTTACATCCCTAGTCGCAGGAAAAGTGGAGTAGATTATACACTTTAATGATTTATTATCTCTTGTTTGTTATGTGATATAGGCCTTAATGCTGTGTTCTCAACCAGGGGGCCTTAGCAAACTTAAACAAACTTAAACTTGGAAAACCAGGACCCTCCACTATCTTGAAAACTCTTGGATATATGAGTTAGTTTAATTTTAAATTAAGTTTAATTTTAAAAGTTTGATTTCTAGATCTGAAAAATATATGTTTATACATTTAATAAAATTATTAATAAAATAAAAGGAAATGTAAATTATTACAATTTCCATTACAATTATTACAACTCCATTGATATAAAAAGTATATATATATATATATATATATATATATATATATATATATATATATATTTTTTTTTCTTTTTATATATTCAGCATATTAGAATGATTTCTGAGGGATCATGTGACATTTTATAATAACAAAATAATAAAATGGTTATTTTAAAGGGGTGGTTCATTGCGATTTCACTTTTTTAACGTTAGTTAGTGTGTAATGTTGCTGTTTGAGAATAAACAATATATGCAAAGTTACGAAGCTGAAAGTTTAATGCAAATGGAGATATCTTCTTTTAAAATTCTGTCAGTTTAATGCCTACAAAAACGACTGGTAGGGACTACAAGCAGTTACTTCCCGGGTTTGTGACGTAACAAACCCAGATAACAAACCCAAACCCAGATAAACCCCGCCCTCGGGAAAAAGCAGCAAAGGGGGCGAGGCCATGCTGCGCTGCTTTAGAGAAGAGGAATAGAAAACTAGAGGTGCACGTAAAAATCTATTCATATTTGAATTGTGATTCTGTCTTCTAACGATTCTAATGGATTCACAAGTTTCAAAATCAATGTTCTAAAGCAGCAGTTCTTATTACTGTTCCTCGCGTCCCCCCTGCTCTGCACATGAACATGGATTATGGCACGTTAAACATGGACACGCGTGCAGTTGCCGTACTGTATTAAAGCTTTAATCAGGATAAAACCGTATATTAATAAATGTAAACAGAATTAAAAAACAAATAAAACTGTGGAAAATTTATAAATTATAAATGTAATAAAATGAGTTATATATATATATACAAACCCAATTCCAAAAAAGTTGGGACACTGTACAAATTGTGAGTAAAAAAGGAATGGAATAATTTACAAATCTCATAAACTTATATTTTATTCACAATAGAATATAGATAACATATCAAATGTTGAAAGTGAGACATTTTGAAATGTCATGCCAAATATTGGCTCATTTTGGATTTCATGAGAGCTACACATTCCAAAAAAGGTGGGACAGGAAACTTCCACATCATTGCATTCTGTTTTTATTCACAATTTGTACAGTGTCCCAACTTTTTTGGAATCGGGTTTATATATATATATATATTGTGGTGGACAATGGGGTATTCAAAAAGGTTGAGAACCACTGTGTGACATCCCATTGTCTACTGCACCTAGTCATATTTTGTCTGAAATGCAAGTTACTTGATAATAACATCTTTTATATACAACTGTTTTATGAATGCAATATCATACTTGCACTTCTGATCATGTGATATTGATAAATATTTTATGTAAATAATTTATGGTCAAAATCCATGTTTTTGTTTAAGAGGGAGAGAAACAGAAGATTTTGTGTCTGCTTTTTATATAGAATCAAACACCTTTGTGTGCAAACTAGTACCTGTAAAATGTGTTTGTGTGGCTGCTGCGGTTTAGAGGTGCTAGAGCAATTGGGCCGCCCACATCATGATGGATGAGGGAAGGGTACGGCTGGATGAGGCTGGCCATAGATTGTTGTAAGGAGGCGTAAACGTGACAAATCATGATGAAGATCAAGCTGCACTCTAGGCTGATTCAGTTCCCCTTCATGTTGAACGTTGAGTTGCATCTTTGGTGTCCAGTAACAGTTACAGGCACAGGGACAGCTGTTGGGACGTGCTTGCTCATCTATTCCACTCTGGGATGAGATGGCAGCTGTCTGAATCCCTGAGAGAGAGGCCCTCCCACTACCCAGAGGCAGACAGACAGCTTTTCCCCTGCCCTTTCAAAAATCATTTGCTTTCTTCCTTCCTTTTTTCCTTTTGCCTCAATTTATCACCAGGGTGTCCAATTTCGGATAAGCTGCAGGCGTCTTGGGCAAACGGATGAGCAGTAAATGGATGAATCTTTTCATAAATGAAATTTTCTCACTGTCATTTCTTCATCCTGTTTTGTGAGCTTTTTTATCCTCGTTTCTGCTATTGTGAACCAGCACAGACGTCTGGTATATAAAGAATGTGTGTGAGGAGACACTCTCTCACTCCCTAGTGGTCTTGCATCAGTGTGGGTATGTCATTGTGCGGTTGTTAAAACTTCAGTTTTTACTTTATATGGCCATGCAAAGGTTTTTTGTTAGTGGTGGGGTGGATGTGAGGTGTTTTGATAACTGTATCCAATTGCATAAGGAGAGCTGATGGTTGTTAAAACGTTTCTCATTTGATTTGTTTCTGCTTTTTTCTCTGTCCAGTATGCAGTGAGAAACTAGCAGACTTCACAATGCACCATTAAATCACTAGCTGGGTTTCCGTCCGCGTATGTTCATGTGAATTTTGGAATAATGCATAAAAAAATATGCTGCATGGAAACACCAAGATGAAAATAATTTCTTAAATGTGTATATAAAAATAGATTAAGAGTTTGTTCCCACAACATATTAATTAGTGGATACATCTAATTAATTAATTTCCTAATTTTAGTTAAATCGTGACCACATTGTACTAATTTGTTTCTTCACTTTAATTTAGTTAAATCTATGATGAATTTATGAATCTAGATGGAAATGCTGCTTTATTGCAAATTGTTTCAAAATGTATGCATGATCTGCTTATTACAAGCTGACTCTTTTAATTGATTCAGCCAAAAAGACTCAAAAGAATCCGTTTGAATCAGTGTGTCCGTGATCTTGCTCACTGAATCATGACTCAAAATTCATTATTTTCGTCACATCCATTTCAAAATTAATTGAGTAATATTAATTGAGGCTCTTCCTCACTTAAACACTCAATATCTGTCTTTCCTCTCCTCTTCTAGTTTTAGTACAGCTTTTAATGTGTAATCTTTACACTGAATTTGGCAACACGCTAAAGATTTACACCCATATGTTGCTGAAAAAGAGATGTTTTTGGAATTACATCGTGTGGAGTCATGAGGAGCCTAAAGATTCTTTAGTTTGTGAGTATTTAAAGCTTGTGTGTATCTAGCAGTTCTGTCTCTCTTCTGCTCTGCTGCTTTTTTCTCAGCTTCATTCTTGTTTTTGTCACATTTGTTGGGCTTCACATTTCACACAGTTTTGCTCAGGCAGGTCCGGACATAAATACAAATACAAACACCTTTTCATTTGGCCTCATCACCTCACTGTAAGTGGTCAACACACACATCCACCTATATATGATAAGTCCTGCATATTGCCTTTTGTATATGTTACAGTAGTAATGAGAATGTATATGAATGAATTGGATACAGATCTTGCCCCAAATCTGGCTCTAACCGTTGCATTTTCTCTCTCATGCATGCAAACACTCTCACGCTTACTCACATTCACTGACTGGTCTGATCTTTCCACACGTTTGTTCACACTCTCACACACCCAAAGATCACTCACTTTCTGCTGTACTCACACCTTATGTTCAGTGGCTGAGCGATCATGAGTAGAAATGTCAGAGGCTCTCTCAGTCACTCACACCCCCATGATTAAATCGCTGGAGGTCACCATGTCTCTGTGCTGTTGGTTTCCTGAAGGCGTTTCTACTCTTCACTCAGTCTGATCACTGTCTGCACTCCCATTGGTAGTCCCTGCTCATTTGCATAATGCTTATTGCAATGCCAATGGTCTTTGTCGTATAATAATTTTGTGTATACTGTATATTAGGCATGTGATTTCATATCATAATAATTGCTGAATTGTTTTAACCATGTTTCAAACAAAGTGCAAAAGAACATAATTTATAAAGAATGATAAAGAAAACATTTTCAAACACTATTCTGATTTTTTTAAGTATGTAAATACTTGAGGGGAAAAATGGTATCTTTAAGTATTAGGTGTTGTTTTATAAACACCCTGGCGAATACACTAATCTTAATTGCTGTTTGAAAAGCTTTAAAGGGATAGTTCCCCTAAAAATAAAGATTGTCATTGTTTACTCACCCTCAAGTTGTTCCAAATCTTTATGATTTTTTTTCAGCTGTTGAACACAAAGGAATATATTTTGAAGTATGTTGGTAACCAAACAGTTGATGGTAGTCATTGACTTCCAAAGTATGGAAAAAATACTATGGAAGTCAATGGCTACCGTCAACTGTGGTCAACAGAAGAAAGAAACGGCATAGAGGTTTGGAACAAGTAGAGGTTGAGTAAATGATGACAGAATTTGGGATGAACTATCCCTTTAAGTACATTTAAATTAAACTAAATTTTCATTCAGTCCTTTTGCCATTTTTTTTCAGACAAAACTTTTGTGCAGCATACATGCAGAGCTGTAAATTTAATCATGGTAAAGATGCTAATGTGCATTCTAAAAAGCTAAACAATTAGGACAATAAAGCCCAAAGTGGTAACACTGGCCCAGGTCATTGTTTTACAGCCATAAAAATGGGAGTAGATCAGTGTTGGGGAAAGTTACTTTTAAAAGTAACGCATTACAATATTTTGTTACTCCATAAACAAGTAACTAATTACGTTACTTAGTTACTTTTTATGGAAAGTAATGCGTTACGTTACTTTTGCGTTACTTTTTAAATCTGGGCAGGGCTTGCTTGTTTTTTTTTAATAAAAAAGTTATATTTTTGGCAAATATAAAAGCCTTTTCACACCAAAAGTGAAATGAATAAGCCTCAGGCTGAAGGGAAAGTACATTTACATCCAAATTTCAAAACACTTCAGCAATAAAAAAAGACACAGATGTTTGTCTAGAGTAATTTGTGCTTATTAGTACGGTTGAACTGGGTCATCGAAGCTCAGAAGCAAATACATCGGTTAATAGAATGGGATTAAATACATAAAGCATATTTGTGTTGTTTAACATTTAATTATTGCAGGTTTGCGTCATATTCTGAGTTGCATTATTTTTATTCATTTTGAGGAATACTGAATCTGTGTTTTTTTTTGTTGTTAGTGAGATGAATTAATGCATATTTATGTTTATTTTAGAACTACAGTAACATCTGATTTCTCTCAACATGGGGACAGGAGAGCTGTCAGTCAATAAATTGGAAAAAAAGTAACTTGCGTTACTTATTTGAAAAAGTAACTCAGATATTCTCTTGTAAATTAAAAAGTAATGCGTTACTTTACTAGTTACTTGAAAAAAGTAATCTGATTACGTGACTCGCGTTACTTGTAATGCATTACCCCCAACACTGGGAACAACAACAAACTCCTGGAGACCCCAACAACAACAACAGGCTCCCACACAGACAAGCGCTTGTGTGATGGGTTAAGAGATACCTGTAACTCTAGTTTAAAGAGTTTACGAGAGTTTATAATTGTTGTTGTTGTTGTTGTTTTAAATTGGTCATAACTTATGGACATAAATAGTGCAAACACTGGGCGTGGTAGAAACTTTCTGTTGGGCATACGAGGATGTCATAGGCATAGAGTATACTTTGAAAATGTTCAGCTGCATTCTTTAAGTGTTCTTAGCAAAACTCAAGCATGGGCTTAAAGTATAGAAATATTCACTACGCATGTCATTATGTGAGTCTCCATTCTGCAGTGTCAGACAGCCAGTCTGTCTCTCTGTTTTAAGCTTTGATACTGTTCACCTCTTCTATTTTTCTTTGATGGTGGCTTCGCATTTTCTTCTATTATAAGTCCACATCTCTTCTCTCCTCACCTTTCTTTCTTTCTTTCACCATCACACGCAGTCTATTAGCATTAGCTATTAGCTAAATTCTCCCTTACTTAGAGCTAATATCTGAAAGTGCATGTCTCACACACTTCATGTGCTTACAATTGGCACTGTTAGACCAACAAAATTCTCAGAATAACTCTCACAGAATAAAAAAGTGTATCGTTCAGGGGATGTGGGAAGTCATCTGTAACACGCTGACAGCGACATGCTTGCACGTCCTCAACACGCAGCTACAGCACAGTCTATTCAGGCTGCTATAAATTGATGCTTAAAATGGGCCTACGCTGATGTGAACGTTTATTTACAAGCAACATCTCTTTCTCTCTCTCTTTCCTATTGAGCTGCTCTCGTATTCAAGGGTAAAGCTTGTTTCTCTTTTGAAAAAATCGAAATGTAAGCTCTCACCCCCCGCCCACCCGATGTCCTCCTCCATAGTCCTCATAAATGATAATCACAATCTCTCCTCTCCACTCTTCCCCTGCAAAGTCATTTCACTCAATAGCTTTTTGTGTTCCTGGGAAACTATACATGCAAGCGTACATTGGATTTCTCGCTCACTCTATTGTATGTGTATATTTTAGTGTAATTAGTCTGTGTTTTTCCTGAGCGTAAAGGCCAGTGTAGGCAGATTGTCTGAGCTCCGGAGCTCAGCCCCACCAGAGCCTGATTACAGCTTACCGTAGTCATTTTCTAAATAGCTCACTTCCACTCCACTTTCCTCCCTCTTTCCTTTCTTCTCCCACATATACCCTCCCTCTGTCCTCCCATGCCCACAAAGAAAGTGAAAAAGCAGTGGAGAAAAGACTTTTATCAGATGCGGTCTGACCCAAACATCCCCAGCCATTGAGAATCCAGACTCACTTTCTCTCTTCCTGTCTTTCTCTTTCCAGATTTTCCACCAGCTCTGATTCGAATGCATGTGACTCTGAATTTGTGTACATTTTGACTTTGGAGCATACAGTGCTGTTCTGATGGGGTTTCTGCTCCATATAGTTATAGTTTTAGGTTTGGGGTCAGGAAGACTTTATTGTTTTTGAAATAAAATACAGTAAAAAAAAAAAATTGTTAAATGTTATATTGTGAAATATTGTTACTATTTAAAATGGCTGTTTTCTATATGAATCTATTTTAAAATGTAATTTATTCCAACAATAAATTGGCCAACAAATTGCTTCAGGTTATAGTTCTTTCATCTCTGTGTAGATATTTTTGTCTAGACAGGACTGGTTTGTAAGACTCTGCACGCATACAAGCACTGCGTGGGGACAGGGGAGAAATCAAAGATTCAGGCTGAGAGGAACAGATGAATGACCCATCATCAGTCAAAAAATCAATTGAAGAAGAGACGAGAGAAATATTGATCATAAGTAAACTTGTGTTTCATTCACTATTGAAACGTGTTTATAAAAAGAGCTTGGCATATTTAGAGTTGATTATTTTTACCCAACCTATTAGAGTATTGCGCCATTAGTTTAGCAAAATGCTAACGGCAGACTATTGACGTCAATTTTGGGTTGAGTCTCACGTATGGAACATAATTTGAGTTGCTAATCATTCACTCATTAAGCTCACTTAGAAGACAGCAGCTGGTGCAGACAGCATACAGTGAGACAGCTCACTAGCTTTCAGATTAGAACTCTTCCTCAGGTAAATTTGAGAGAGCAAGTATGTTTGTATCAAGGCCTGCTGCGTTGTTAGTGCACTGGAAGGATGTTAATGAGCTGCCTTCATGACTTTTCACTACATACAAACTCTTTATTTCTCACTCTCTCTCCCAGCTTTGGCTGGCTGACCTTGTGTTGCTCTGTCAGAGTTGTTTGGTGCATAATTGCTTCTTGTCTGAACTGTTTGTTTGCTAAATACATGTTTCAATACATTGTTTTTGTCTAGTGTCAGTGTGTAGTGAGAGGATGTAGTACGTGGCTGTATGCGGGGTTTCTCACCACAAATTACCAGGCATTATCCATAGTTGTTGATCTTTGTGTCCTCTCTTTCATAGAGAGTAAAACATCCTGTGCCACATGCATTCACACTGACACTGTGTCCGAACCTGGTGCGATATGACAAGTGTCCAACAATTTGTGTCTACATCACACCAACATACTTTGCAATGGGATCACAGCCCATCAGAAGATATTTGATGTTCAGTCTATTCTTGTTATAGAGTGCAGTCTCCATACTAATATGCTTGTTTTGCAATAAATTCAAAATATATTATGGTAACACAACACTTAGTATAGGGTCAAATTCTCACTGTTAACTAGTTGCTTATTAGCATGCCTAACATATTGACTGTTTATGAGTACTTATCAAGCACATATTCTGCATTACTATATTCTACATCCCTACACTACCCGATACCTAAACTTGACAACTACCTTACTAACTATTAATAAGCAGCAAATTAGTAGTTCATTGAGGCAAAAGTCGTAGTTAATGGTTTGTTAATACCGAGAATTGGACCTTAAAATAAAGTGTGACCAATATTATTTCAATATGCACAATCAACATGCACCCATTTTCGTGTCCCCATCAACTTAAATTTACAGTAGTGATTTTATATACATAGAAGGCGTATTAAAGGCAAGTGTCTACTTTGTCAAAATAAAACATCAAAATATGGGTGAAATAATGTTTCACCGTTATTCAGCGTAACACATTTATGTAATATACTTATTCTGAACTGTACTTATTAAAATGCATAAAAGAAAATGTAATTGTATTATATTTAAATGATTCAACTTCTTTCTGACAAATGGGTAAATCTAAGTGGTTTGAAGGATGTTGGCAAAGAGTGTTAAAGATTCGTTTTTGGGTGCTGTTGTTTTGGATCATCGTTATCAAAGATCATTAACAAAAATGTGTTTTTAAAAAATCCCTATGGGAAAAAAATTTCTGAAACCAAGGCTGCTAAAAAAAGTGGACAGGTACTTTTGAATGCTATATAGAGAACAATTTGAATCAGTCACATTTCACAGATGGACGGTGCTATCCGGTAGATACCACATCAATTAAAAAAAAAAAACCAAGCAATCAACAGAACATCCTGTCGCAGTGACAGCTGGTCAGGACAATTCCTCCCATTCTGTGCATGTGGATTTGTGCCCACACAGTCACACTAACTCATTGTGTTTCATGACTGATGGTTGAGGTGTCGGAAATCTCAGAGTTCTCAGTGGTCTGATTCTTGCCTTGCTGAAGTAAAAAATTCAAATGTGAAACTTTGGAATTTAGCAAAGGTCACCTTCGATCACACCATTCATGAGAGAGGACGGGCCAAAGATGTGGAGGTGAAGAGAGAGAGATGAAGCGCCTGGGGCACGGTCAGAGCACTCTGGCTGGTATGTTTGATGTTAAATTGAACCTCAGATTTGATATGAAGTGAGTTTTGCCTGCTGCTGTACTATTAGTTATAGTGGTTTGGAATGGAAAGGTATGTGAGGGGTTTTTGCTGCTCTGAATTGACAAAGAGGATGATTAAAGAAGGATATTTTCATTTCCTAAGCTTCACCTGATTGATGGGTTGGTTGATTAATTGATGCGAATCCAAAGCTTTGAAGCTATCATAGCTGGTTCTTTTTGTAATTGCAACGGAAACTGTTTGCCAAGCAATTCATTTTTCACATAAATATGTGTGAAATTGCACTCAATCACACATTTGAATTGATGTTTAGATGCATTCCTCATGACACACTTGATTAGAAGACTTGCTGAGTTTTAATGAATGCAGTGAAAATGTGTGTGTCAGACTGACAGATGGTAATTGTCTCATTGCTCCTGTTATGTTGGAAAATTATCCAAAACATGATTGTGAGTCATTTAGCTTTGCACCTTTTATAACAGTAAGCTTTCAATGCACACCATGCCTTTTAAATCATGCCTTTCTGAGGGCAAAAGAGACATTTTTAATTAGTTTGTTTTGAATACAATTTAGTTGAAAATCAAATTACTGACTAATGTTTGTTAACAATTGTTTTTAATAATGAAGACTGTAGGCATCCTTCAATAAACAGATCGTAAAAGTTTGCATTTCAGAGATGTTTTATCACTTTATTCCTTTGTTTTTACTTTAATTGTTTAGTTTATAGCATTATATTAAACTATGTGTTAATGTATTATTACTGTCTTTCTGTATTTAGACTTTGTTCATTACTGTGGTACTGTGAAAGCTTTTAATCATCTAAATCTGAAAAGCTTTTATACAAACAGCCAGGTGTAACAACCATTTTGAAGTTTTGGTTTTATTTTTTTTGTAATTTTAGTACTTCAGCTTGAACTTGTTTAATTTCAAACATGTGCCAAGGCAACAAAATTCATGTAACATTTCTTTTTCATTTAATTTTCTTTCAGATTCATTTCAGTTAGCGAAAACAACTTAAATGGCTTTGCTTTTAACAACACTGAACACAATAAGTAATTTTTGTGTCCGCATTGAATGCTGTAAAACCACACCTAGTCACAGCTAATCAGAACATATCTGATGTTTAACTGTTATGCAAAGTGAGATTGTGGACCAATGAGAGTTCACTATGGGGGCGGCTAACCAATGTAGCACTGCCGTTAGAAAGACAGTTAATGACGATATGTTGTTTTAGGTTCGGACAGTGTTGAATTTAGCACTGAGGTAATTGCTGTAATATCGAATTTCTCTCTCTTTTTGTCTCTACAGTGTGAGGAGGAGTGTGTGGCCCATGTTGCTCTAGGAGTGACTGAGTGTGTGTGTGTGAGTGTGGGTGTGTGTGTGAGTGAGTGTGTGAGTGTGTGTGTGTATGAGATGCTGGCCTGTCTGCCAGGGCCAGGTGATCTCTCCCTTCAGCTCCACCCCCACTCGCAGATGAACACTGGACTTCAGAAATGTGAGTGCAAACACAAAACACACAGATCATTTACTCACACTCATGTTTTTCTAAACCATTTCTTTTTTTTGTCTTTTTTTTTTTTTTGAGCATAAAAGATGTTTAGCAGAATGCGGATGCTGCTCTTTTCCATGATAACCAGAAATCATGAAAAACACCATAAATCCATCATAGCAGTAGTCCATACGAGCCATGTTATCACATTATTTTCCAAGTCTACTGAAGTGTGTGGATAAAAAGCCAGAAATTTAAATGTACAAAATTTTGCGTTTGAGTGAATAACAACTTATATGTTGGTCTCTTCCTTGCACAACTCTAAAAATTGAATGCGTCACTAGTTTTTTAAAGATTTACAAATACAAAAGGGAATTCATTAAAATAAACAGAAAAAAAAAAAAAATGGAAATAAACATAAGAAAGGTAAGATTAAAAATGTTTATAAATATTAACACATTTTACAGCTTTTTTTTTTATTAAACGTAAATTTGTTTGTCGGTATGAACTTCTGCCTTCAAAATTAAAATAACTTGTTTATTTAACTCATTTTTTAAAAAATTTTTTACTAGTGTACTGTACGTATTGGTCATTATAAGACATGTCGTAAGTGAGAACTTGCAACTGTACAAAACAAAACAACTGTAAACTGGGCATGACATCCTTAATAAATGATCAGAAATCTGACCAAAAACAAGCTGATTGAGGACACCTCCAAAATAAACAAAACAATGTTTCTGCATGTAAACCACAAAAGCGCATCACTCATAATTACTACTTTTTTTGGTGCTTTTTGTCATCTTTTACCTTTGTTTTGGCATGGAAAAGTGCATTCTTTTGTGTTCCGCAGACAGGTTTACAATGACATGAGGGTGAATAACTGATGACAGAACTTTCCATTTTGAGTGAATATTCCTTTCATTCTCCTGTTTACCTTCCTCTCAGCAGTCTCAAATGAACTAAATGTGAATATTCTTTAATGCTGTGCATTTTGTGTCTTTTTTAATGCCACAAATTCGTACAGATGTTGTCAAAGATGACATTTAAATCCATTTAAGAAATGACAAGATACATAAAAAGAGAAATGTCTGACGAGAGACTAAACAGAACTGCGAGAGAAAGGAAATGGAATGAGGGAAAAAGAGAGAGCTGTCGTTGGTGAGCAAAAGCATATTTCCAGAGACAGATTGTCAAGTCCCAGGATTTTTATTAGGGCACTTTACAAGGGCAGACACCTACTGAACCACACCGCTCACAGAGAGATAGATTGAGGCAGATAAGTGGCATACAGAGGCAGCGAGAAAATGAGAGTCAGACAAACCGAGAAACTGAGTCAGTGCAGGAAATAAAGGATACGTACAGACAGAATATCTCGCCTTCTCTGTCTGTGGGCAGACATCCTGTCAGATTAGCTCTCCATCAGGATGACAAATTATGCTATGGAGACGCGCGGCCGGGGGAGTGCCGATGGCCCGGAGACTGATGAGTCTCACATCGCCTCAGGAAGACCCTCATCAGGCAGCAATTACTGAGAGGCTGGAGACATATCTTTAACTGCAAGAGAGAGCAGAAATCACAGAAAGACGGGAGTCGTATTTCTAACTAGTGGGAATACAGAAAGAGATGGAGTCATATTACTAACTACAGGAACTACAGGGGATGAACAGGTAGGAGAGAGGAAAAGGAGGCATACCTCTGATGCTGATGCCTCTTTCAGAGCGATAATAGAAATTCATTTCATTCCTTGCACACACAGTGAAGTAGGATCTGTAACTACAGGCCCAGCGTGTTTGTCTGTGAAGAGAGTAGATGTAAAGGATTCATTAGCTTGCCACATCCTTTGCTGGGGCGTTAATGATGTCTTATAGTTTAAGTGCTCTGAGAGATTAAACGCCTCATGGAAATCCCAATGAATTTGACAAAATCAAATGAAAATCAAGCTTTAACAGTAGCCTTTAAATGGTGAAGATAAGCTCACATTTGGTCCAATCCCTCCTTCACTTTGATGGACCTGGTTGTCAAAAAATAATATTTGTTTTAATTTCTCTGATAATTCCATTTGTTTACCAGTGCAGAGCTGTTAAATGAAACTTAAAAATACTTCAGAATAATTCTGCAACATTGAATTGCTGTTTTCCAATATACAGGTGCATCTCAATCAATTAGAATGTCATGGAAAAGTTCATTTATTTCAGTAATTCAACTCAAATTGTGAAACTTGTGTATTAAATAAATTCAATGCACACAGACTGAAGTAGTTTAAGTATTTGGTTCTTTTAATTGTGATGATTTTGGCTCACATTGATTCCACACTTTTTCCTTCCACTCAACTTGTTAACATGCTTGGATACAGCACTCTGTGAACAGCCAGCTTCTTTGGCAATGAATGTTTGTGGCTTACCCTCCTTGTGAAGGGTGTCAATGATTGTCTTCTGGACAACTGTCAGATCAGCAGTCTTCCCCATGATTGTGTAGCCTAGTGAACCAAACTGAGAGACCATTTTGAAGGCTCAGGAAACCTTTGCAGGTGTTTTGAGTTGATTAGCTGTTTGGCATGTCACCATATTCTAATTTGTTGAGATAGTGAATTGGTGTTTTTGTTCAAGGTGAGCCAAAATCATCACAATTAAAAGAACCAAAGACTTAAACTACTTCAGTCTGTGTGCATTGAATTGATTTAATACACAAGTTTCACAATTTGAGTTGAATTATTGAAATAAATGAACTTTTCCACGACATTCTAATTTATTGAGATGCAATAATTAATTAATTAATAATGATTTCAGTATGACCTTTAAATCATATGGCTTTTGTCAATTTTATATATTTAAATTCAATTAAAAATGTGACCCTGTACCACAAAACCAGTCATAAGGGTTATTTTAAAATTGAGATGTATGCAATAAATAAACTTTCCATTGATGTATGGTTTGTTAGGATAGGAAAATATTTGACTGAGATACAACTATTTGAAAATCTGGAATCTGAGGGTGCAAAAAAAAATTTATATTGAGAAAATCGCTTTTAACGTTGTCCAAATGAAGTTCTTAGCAATGCATATTACTGATCAAAAATTAAGTTTTAATGTATTTATGGTAGGAAATTTGCTAAATATCTTCATGGAACATGATCTTTACTTAATATCCTAATGATTATTGGCATAAAAGAAAAATCGATAATTTTGACCCATACAATGTATTGTTGGCTATTGCTACAAATATACCCGTGCTACTTATGACTTACTTATGGCTGGTTTTGAGCTCCAGGGTGAGATATCATGTAAATGATAAAAACATTTACCGCAAGGTAGAGCTGAATGCTTAATCAAAATAAAATCTAAATTGCAATATAGCTTAGTATGATTATAAAATTGAAAAGGCTGCACTTCATTTACACACCTGCAAGTCATAATAACGTTTTTTTGGTGTCTCAGGTTCGATTCGCAACAGTGTTTTCTGAAATTTGGTAATTTAGCAAATTAATACAACCCATAATCTGCATAGTCCAGATTCCCCCTACTTTCAAACCCCCAATCTGAAAGATTTAGAGAAGCCTCAGTTGTTTAAATCACTTTAAATCATGTAATGTAATGATGCATATGGTGGTTTAAATGTCCCATGGCATGCCATTAACTGCCCCTTTAAATTCACGTGCTCCCTGCTGTGGTCCAGATGTTACTGGAGCACATCTGGCACTGGCACAGATTCTCTCAGGGAACTCAGGAGACACAGGAAGAGCCAGAATATACCTTGGAATGCAGGAACGCAAGCCATAGATTGGGGCAAAAAAGACTGTCTTTTGTCTAAATTGAGCATGGTTTCTGTTTCATTCTCTCTCTGAACTCTTTCAAAGGAATCTGAAAAGAAGGTGAGATGAGCGGGGAGGAAAAGATGGCTTTAGATAAGAAGAAAGAGATGAATAGAAGGAAGAGGCTTTGCTTCTCCATGAGGAATAACCCTATATAAGACAATATAAGACAACATAAGAACACCCACTCAGATCAGCTGTCTCTCGGATTAAAGAGAGTTTAAAAGTGTGTGTGTGTGTGTGTGTGTGTGTGTGTGTGTGTGTGTGTGTGTGTTGTCTGTGCAGAGGGGAAAAAGGCAGTTAGGAGATGTGTATGGTGTACTTAGACAGAAAAGGCTGACGATAGCTGTGTAACAACCCTGTGTGTCTGTAATGGGGCTCCTGGGGTTTGGCTGATTACTGTGATCCTCAAATCACTGCTGATGAGAGAGAGAGAGGAAAGGTTAGGGAAAAGAACACTTTTAAAGGGATAGTTCACATAAAAAAAATGAACATTCAGTAATATTTTCTGGACACAAAACCAGATATTAAGCAAAATGTCCGAGCTGCTGTTTTTTCATACAGTATGCTTATACTACAATGTTTTCATCTCTTATGCTCACTGAGGCAGTATTATGTGATCATAAATACAGTAAAAACAGTAATATTGTGAAATATTATGACAATTTAAAGCATAAAGTTTTTAATATATTTTAAGTATAATTTTGTGAAACTGAATTTTCTGCAGCCATTACTCCATCCTTTAGAAATCATTCTAATATGCTGATTTGGTGTGTAAAAAAATCTTATTATTATCAATGTTGAAAAGTTGAAAACAGTTGAGCTGCATGCTGGATGAAGCTGAGCTACATTCTCAAGTCTGTTAGTCTGACTTTACAAAAAAGAGATTTACATGGCTTTTTGTATATGAATTACATATTTAGACTGAAGTAGAGCTTTTGCACTTACTGTAATTGGATGGGGACCAGAGACAGCCGTGGTAACCATTCACTTGTAGGGAAAAGAGCAGCTATGGCATGTCTCTTGATATCTCCTGTTGTGTCCCACGTTAGATTGTCGTACAGGTTTGGAACAGATAGATGATGAGAGAACGTTCATTTCTTGGTGGACTTTCCCTTTAATTACAAATCCCGAAGAGAAGTGAGTCAGATCTGGCACTAAGCTCTAGAGATGTTAAAGTCCCTTGAGACATTTACATCTCAGTGCATGTTTAAATGTCACCTGATCACTTTCCTCTGCCCTGCTCTCCTGTCCTCAGAATGGATTGCATGACTGCCGACCTGTATGTTGTTGGCTAATCCTAACAAGATTGACTCCTCATTATCACCGGCCGGCCTCCCCCGGGATGTCACTCAACAGGGGAGAACTGCATAGACCGAGAGAGAGATGCTGTGGGAATAGAGTGAGAGAGAGAAAGAGCGTTCCCTTGTGAGTTATTAGCATAATGACTCTCCTCTTCCTAGCTCCTTGATCTAGTCCTGCGGTGATTCATTTATTGAGCTCAGCGTGGCTCTTCCTCCTTCTCCTCCTCTTTCTCTCTCTTTAGGAGGTGAGTAAATGCGGGCAGCCGGTGAAGGCAGCTGACACGGCCTGAGATTGGCAGGAAAGCTATTTAGCTAAGAAATGTCAGGGGCCATTTTGTTTAGTCAATAGCCCACATGGAGGGAGAGGGAATGTGTGTGAAAAACAGAGAAAGACAGATGAGTGAATGGCATGGCGGCTGAATGCTGTGCGAGGTGTTGGTGGATGGGGATTAGGATTGTGTGTCCTGTTCTGCTCCAAACAAACACCAATAATTCACAAAAGGCTGTACTCTACGTCATTAACTTGAACAGATGTGTAGATGTATCTGTTGATGTTTGTGGTTGCTAGTAAGGATAGGTTTTGCTATTAGCAAAATTCATAAAGCTCCACAGATTTGCTTTAGAATATTAGCAGCCCTTCATTCACAAAGACATACATCTCTTGCCCCAAGAATGTTTACTAATTATTCAGCATTTGATAATTTTTATAATTAATTAATTAATTTATTTATTATTAATTATTATTAGATAATTAATTTGACTTTTGGCTATGGAAAAGTGTATATTACTCCATGACCTTTTGTAAGGTCCATTTTGTTGCTTTTAAACCATTAGTGGCACCGAAAGAAAGTAGAAAAATCATGTGTTTTCCAAATAATAAGGTCTTCCACAACAGTGTCAATGTTTCCTCTGAATCCTGCCACAAACTCTTACCATGGGTTAAGTTTGCCCAAATATCAGCATCAGACTTTAATCCGCAAGCCCTCCATCTTGCAATCAACAATTATGAGTGTTACAACAAAAGTTAACATTTTAGCATTTTTTATTTAAGCTTCAATAGCAAGTTATGCTGTCCATTTGACATTTATAACGTATTAACATATGTTTTAGCCATTAATGTTAATATCTATCTACACTACTGTTTAAAGGTTTTGGGTCAGATATATTTTAATGAGACTTCTCATGCTCACAAAGGCTGCATTTATTTGATAAAAAGACAGTAATATTGTGAAGTATGTGAAGTACAATTTTAAATAACTGTTTGTATTTGAATATGAATATGGCAAAGCTGAATTTTCAGCAATCATTAGTCTCAAGTCATAGTATTCACTATTCAGTGTCATGATCCTTCAGAAATAATTCTTCTAATATGCCAATTTGGTGCTCAAGAAGCATTTATTATCAATGATGAAAACAGTTGTGCTGCTTAATATTTTTGTGGAGCCTGCAATACATTTTTTCAGGATTCTTTGATGAGTAGAAAGTTCAAAGGAACAGCATTTATTTTAAATGGAAATCCTTTAATATTATAAATGTATTTATAGGCAGTTTTTCGATTTAATGCATTCTTGTTGAAAAGAAGTATTCATTTCTTTCCAAACTTTTCAACGGTGGTGTATATATTACTATTTGTTGTTATATTGGTACATATAAATTAAAATTCTAAATATCTGTATTCTTGTGGAAGCTGTGTTGGAAAACATTATTATTTATCTACCTTATTATTTCATCTAGATTTTAACCATGTTTTAGTTCTTCTTTATGTTCTTGTTCGATGTCTTTATATGTTAAATGGTGTTTGTTATGGAGTGTTTGGTGGGAAGTCTTAGGTGTTTGTCGGGGCAGTGTGAGCTGTGAGCAGTGACTGAATCCGCTCAGGCTGGATGAAAGAGCTCAGTCAGAGAGCACAGGCTGTCTGTCCTCTCACTGGGGATGAGGGGGCCAGGAACGCATATAAATGCATGTTAATACTGTGTGTGTGTGTGTGTGTGTGTGTGTAAACTCCATATCAGTGTGAGCAAGGGAAGGGCAGGTGGGTGCACATTAGAAGTCTCTCTCTATCGCTCTCTATCTCTCTTTTCTCTTCTCCCCTCAAGTGATGAAAGCTTGTTTTATACAAAGACCCCCTTTCAGCAGCCAGACAGCAGCTTCACAGAGAGCACTTATCATCCTCAATTTCTTTTCTCTATCCCTCGCTTCCTTTGTTTTTCCGTCTGTGTCTCACCCGCTGTCCTCTATTCTCAACCCATCGAATCAGAGGTGTCCTGGCAAGTGAGGATGTCACTCTCAGGAAAAACAGCATTGTTCTTAGAGCTTATATTGTGTGCAGAGACCTGCAGACTTCTGAATGTAAAAACAGTTAAATAATTCAGCTCATTAATGTTCACTTTTAAAAGCATTACTCTGATCCTGAAGAGAAGATATGTGTGTGTGAAAAACAGATTGAACAGGGCTCACCAATTAGACAGCTTATTTAGAGCACAGAACATGTGAGGCTAAGATGGTTACCACACTAGATGCAGACATACATGGTTGCTATATTTTTGAGGGCAGGGCCAGACAGGTTTTAATTTCTTATTCACACTCTGAAACTGTAAGAGAATCGAGCACAGACACATCACAGCGGTGTTGTTAAATATAACAGAGGTACTTAACAGTCACTGGTGTTGTCTGGCAGTCTGTCTGTGTGTGTGTGTGAATTGTCTCTGCTATAGCAGATCACACTCTGGCATACAGGAAGCATGTCACATCTGGTAGTGAGAGAGGAAGTGAGAAAGTGAACATTCACCTGCATCTGTTTGTCATGTGACTTAACACCAAACACTAAAATGTTTTGTACGAATTGCCTCTAAAAATCAGATTGTGAGCAATTAATGTCTATCTGTAAAGACTATGTATTCTGTACTGTAGAGAAAATGTAATATTGCTGTAAGTGCCACATTTACAGTAACACTAAATTCTTTTGGAAAGTGAGTTTGTCACTTGTATATTTGTGCACTGGAAATTGATACTTAAAGAAAGAGGTTAAACAATATAACAAGTCCTATGAAAATTATCTCTATTTTTCATGCTTTAGAATAATAGTGAGGTCATCAAAACAGTGAAATGTGTTTGTGGTCAGTAAGATTTACATACAGTGGGTACGGAAAGTATTCAGACCCCCTTAAATTTTTCACTCTTTGTTATATTGCAGCCATTTGCTAAAATCATTTAAGTTAATTTTTTTTCCTCATTAATGTACACACAGCACCCCATATTGACAGAAAAACACAGAATTGTTGACTATAAAGTGTCTTATGCTTGCCAAGGCTGCATTTATTTGATCAAAAATAGTGTAAAATAGTTCACAGTATTACTGTTTATAATTTAAAATAACAGTTTTTTATTTTAAGATTTTTATATATGATATTATTACAAAGCTGAATTTTCAGCAGCTATTACTTACTTCAGTGTCACATGATCCTTTAGAAATCATTTAAATATGCTGATTTGGTGCTCAAGTAACATGTATTATTGTTATCAATGTTGAATTCATTTGTGATGCTTAATATTTTAGTGGAATCCCTGATACATTTTTAAGGATTCTTTGAATATAGATTTCAAAAGAACAGAATTTATTTGAAATAGAAAACTTTTGTAAAATTATCAATTCCTTTGCTGTCACTTTTGATCAATTAAATGCAGTCTTGCTGAATAAAAGTATTAATTTCTTTCAAACAAACAAAAAAAACCTTTTGAATAGTAATATATGTATACAATTAAGATGTTCTAATGCACTTTTCAATATCTGTTGCTCTACTTTGTTTCCATTCTCTTGCTTGCCCTGCTCTGTGTACAAAGTTTGGAGGTCAATCCAACTCATTGTCCACTATATTCAAGGCATAATGTGTTGTCTTTTCTTCCTTTTTGTCACTTTTTCCTCCATATAGGGGACACTCCACAAAGGATGAGATCTGCTCAGTATCCAACCCCTGCGGAATTGGATGCATATGCTAAAACGGTTGCCAACAGTCCACTCACCATCAAGATCTTCCCCAACAGTGTCAAAGTCCCTCAGCGGAACCACGTTCGTCGCACAGTCAACGGACTCGATACCGCTGGCCCCCGATACAGTCCCTACCCCTCCTCTCAGGCCACTGCCAAGACCGGTCTCCTTGCCATCGTTAAAGTGCCCCTCGTCAAGGGTGTCATCAAGGACTTCGACGGCACACGTGCACGTCTGCACCCGGAGGTGATAATGAATGCTGCAGGTGGCCCTTATGCAGCCACCTCGGCCAGCACTTTAAACCTGCACCACCCATCACAGGGGCCTCCCAGAGCGTCCCAGAATCCGCAGGGGCTTCCTCCACACCCTCAGAATCTCCAAACTTTGCAACAGCCTGGGACTCCACACCAAGGACTCGGACACCGACCTTCCTCCTCCATGCCACAGCAACCCCAGGGCCTTCCCAGGCCCCAGACTCTGTCCCACGCGCCTGCTTTAGGCCACCCTGGTGCCCACCAACCTTCAGCAATCCTTCTTCCTCAGCAGCACCTACAGAACCCCCCTGCAAGCCTGCAGGTGGGTCCTCGGAAGTTGCCGGTTGCAGACGCCCCTCCTAACGTGACTGTTTCTACCTCAACCATTCCATTATCCATGGCCGGAGGGCTCCACCAGGGCCGTCAGGCAGACTTAAACAGCATAGTGCACCAGATAAGCCAGTTCTGCCAGGCTAGGGCTCAGGGCGCCAGTGCCACGTCAATGTGTGAAGGGCAGATCGCCAACCCCAGTCCCATTAGTCGAAATCTACTCATCAATGCCAGTTCTCGAGTCTCGGTGCATTCGGGAAACCCTAATGCGCTTGCTCCCGGCCTCATGCACCCATCGTGTGCTATTGGACCTCCTGATAAAATGACTGCTTCTGCGCCAGTGAGTGCAATGCCTCCGCATAACATGGTCGCGATGAACCACATGTATCACAGCGATATAAAACAACAGCACCTACAGCATCAAAGCCATCAAACGCAGCGAAATCCCCAACAGCCGCAGATGAGGTCCTGGACTCAGCATCAGCTCGCTCACCTTCAGCACATCTCGGAAGGGGGTGGACACCCCTGCAAACCCCCGAATCGTGACCCTGGCCTCCCTTGCAAGGGCATTACCTATCCCCCAGAAATGGGCATGGGGCAGCCTTATGCCATGAAACCCTCCAGCCCCTCGCTGCCACTTGCCAACAACAGCAACAATGCAATGCCCCCAGGAGCGGTGACACACTATACCAACGGGCAGTACTACCACCAGCCACCGGTGTGGGGTAGTATTCTTCCCACGCCCAACAGCGACAGCTCTGGCTCACAGGACCTCCCCATGCCCTTCCATGGCACTGGCACAGGCAATACCAACCCCACCCCAGGGATGGACTGTGCCCCCGCGGGAGGAGCGGCCCATTACCGATTAGTAGGGGGTGCCTTAATAGGGCAGACTAATCTGATGCAAACGGCAGATTGCATGGGAGGGGACTTCCAGCCGCCCTGCTTCCGAGATCAGAATCTTATCCTGATGGGGAAAATGCACAGGCCACCCCCTATGGGCCGGGTAGTGGTCCCCCCCTCTGAGACGCAAGGCCAGCACCCAGGGTACAGATAAGCTTCAGCCCACAAGCCTCAGACACAGTCTCTCCTCAGTGAAGTCAGCCACACACGTGCGTCCTCGACACCTCCTGTTAGTCTTAATGAAATGACATTACGAGAGGAACTAAATGAGCTCAAAATCTCAAGGATGATTGTTGATGAAACTAAGAAAAAAAGAAGAATACAAACATGTCTAACGAAGAGCAGTGTTTTGTGCTATTAATCTTGCAAGTGATCAATTTGTTTTCTTTTAACAAGTGCTTTTTTAAGGCACTAAAGGGATTTGTTTCCCACTTCTGTCTTATCTATCTCCAGTTACCCGGATCTCAAGTGCTCCTGGGTTATTTATGAACGTCTTTCTTGTGTTAGTGCTAGCAGCTTACGTTATTGAAATATATTGAAAATAATATATATGTCTTGTGAAATACATCACTTCTAAACTGAGGGCACCAGGCCTTCTGTTCATTGGACAACCAACTAGCTTTCATTTGACAGATCTTTGTTTTGAGCCCGTCTTATAACATCAAGATGGCTGACAGACTCTGAGCACTTCCCTCTTCAGCATGACACGTTCTTTGTCCTTTCTTTCTTTTTTTCCTGTGTCTGAGCTATGCGGGAATATGCCAGTCACTGGTCCTTTCAGACTGTTTCTAGGTGAAAGCTCTTGACGTGGGTTTCCAAACGAGAAGAGCTACAGATGTTTTAATGTTAAAGCTGTGCCATTTTTGTTTTACCTGATCATTATACTCCCCTTATTTCTTAACATATGAGAAACTACTACTTGAATTGTATAGATGAGTTGTGCCGTTTCAGGTGGGTCGTGTGTGTGGTTTAGCTGTACGTGGGTTTGCAGGACTAAACATACTACTGAAGGTGGTGTTTGTAGGCTTGTTATTAATATTATGATGTAGAAACTATGTACCAAATCAAGGGTTTATGATCCTGCGTTTTCTAGTTCATCCTTTATAATAATGTAAAGTAGGAGTTGCTACTGATTCTTTTGTGAAGTGTGCTTGAATTGACCAAATTGATCACTTGCAAGATCATTTGTGGTTAAATTGAGGACTTTTTAAAAGAAAAAGGTGAAACAGCAGGTGAATTGCTTATTTTATTGTACACTGGCTTATCTACTGTACTGCTGTAACTTTAAAGAAGTGTAATAACTGTGTATGAATGTGACTGCATATGGATATGGGTTCACAGATTTGGTGTGCGTGTGTATGGGCATGTGTGTGTGATGGTGGATGGGGTGTGTGTGTTGGTGGGTCAGTTTGTCTTGACTCGCTGTTGGTTTGCCTCCCCTCAACAGCCCTCATGAAGCCTTAAGTATTTGGTCCTTGGACTTTCCTTTGACAACAAGCATGATTCTAATAAAGGTATAATGAATTCTGATTTTGAAAAATAGACTATAAAGGAACAGCATTTTTCCTCGTTTATTTTTATTAACTCAAGCTTTTGTTGAATAGAAAAGCAATTCTTTAGAATTACTTTATAATGTAAACGAAGAAATAAAGAATATTTTATCGTCATTGTTTTCTAGCTGTGTGTAGTTCTGGGCTGTAACAAAATCTTTTTATTCCACGTTTCAAAGCTTCAGTTTTGCAATTTGTGCTATTTATAATTCTGAACTAGATTTTTTTCCTCTATTTAAATCTTTTTTTTGTTTGTTTTGCAATTGCTGTGAAATTGGAGGAAGCTTCTAGAAGCCTTTCTCATATCTGTCACTCTGTGGCTGTCAATTGAATGCGTGGGAAGAATCTGAAGAGTGTGAGAGTTGTGCTACTCTTTTTTTGTAATATTGTAATAATAAAATAAAGTTCTAATTTATGCTTTCATGTATGACTCAGTTTCAGTTTATTGCTCTGTAGCGTCTGGACCACTCCAACACACAATATATATTTTG